>NW_016918645.1:0-37520 GCF_001483705.2 Eufriesea mexicana
CGCTTGCGAGTTTCCCAGTTGCACCCGAAACTTTACCACCAAATCCGGACGCGGAGTGAATCACAAGCGGGCTCATGTGGAATGGTACGATGCCGGTCAGAACACCGACCAGAGGAAGACGCGTTGGAACCCGGAGGAGTGTGCGCTCTTGGCACGCCGTGAAGCGCAATTACTTTCGCAGGGCATGAGGTTCGTCAATCAGGAACTCTTGAGCTTCTTCCCGAAGAATACGCTCGCTTGAGTCCATCAAGGGGCAGAGGCGCAAAGCTGACCACAAATCAGCTGTGGAAAAGGCGCTCAAAGAGCTAGTCCCTTCAACATCTGGAACTATGGTGCCACCAGAGGAAGCAGACAATCCTGATCCGGCAGAACATCAGCCACTTGCGGAGTCGGCAGCTAGCCGTAGTCCGGACCTCTCAGAGGAAGAGGCCGTAGCCAGCGTAATCGACTACATCAATAAGATGCCGCCCTGTGATTGCGCGTGCCTGAGCAGCGCTAAGCTGAGCTCAATCTGCAGCTCATTAAACATCTGGAGCAGGGACCGTGTTTATGAGGAGTTATCTTTGTATCTCCTCGAGACATTCCCGCCAGCTCCACCACCACGGAGTCCACCTAAGGCGGATAATACCCGAGGCGCTGCTTTGACGCGGAGACGGACCAGGAGGGCCGAATACTCTAGGGTTCAAAGAGCGTGGAAGAAGAACCGATCCACCTGCATTCGGGCCCTCTTGAAAGATAAAAGAACATCCTCAGCTCCACCGATGGATGTCATGATCCCCTTTTGGGAGCGAGTCATGACGTCGAAGGACGACAGTACACCTGGCATTGAGTCCGAGGAGGTTTTTACTAACATCTGGTGTCCGGTGACTCCAACGGAGGTTAAAGCGGCTTTCCCTAAAGCGGGGTCAGCCCCTGGTCCGGATAGTCTTTCAGTGGAGCAACTGAGAGAAATCCCATTGGGTATCTTGGCGAGGATCTTTAACATCGTGATCCTTTGTGGTAGGATGCCTTCGCATCTTCTCGAATCTTACACCACATTGATACCTAAAAAGGACGGAGCATCAGATCCATCTGACTTTAGGCCTATAACAGTCTCTTCCGGCTTGGTCAGGATCTTTCACAAGATTCTGGCCAACCGCCTGTCGAGATCTGTACGACTAGACAACAGGCAAAAAGCCTTCAGATCCATTGATGGATGCTCTAAAAACATCTTCCTGATGGACTTTGCGCTGAGATACAGTCGACAAAATTTTAAATCTCTATATATGGCCTCCCTGGATATCGCCAAGGCGTTTGACCGGTGGCCCACGAATCGATAATGGACACGCTACGAACAGCGGGTGTTCCAGAGTTGATGGTGAGGTACTTGGCCGGGACATATAAACGGTCGTCGATGGGCTTGCGTTGCGAGCTGTGGGAGTCTCACCCCATCCATCCATCTTGTGGGGGCCTCTTCCTTTCTGGGCGGAACTGTATCAACTTAAATAAGCTCAGGATTAACGCCATTCCATTAAGATCTAGAATGGCGCGAAACCGTGTTCGTGACGTCCACTGTCGGGCTGGCTGTGGACATGCCGAAACATTACAGCATGTGCTCCAGACATGCGACAGAACACATTATGCGCGAATTAGGCGCCACAACGCCTGTCTTGACTACCTCCCCAAACGAGCTGGTCGGGATTCTGAGATCTTCAAAGAACCTCACTTTAAAACAACTGAGGAAGCCCGACCTTATTGTTAGACGCGACGACAAAGTCATCGTCGTTGACGCCTTGATAGCGGGCGATCAACCAATCTCGATCTGGCACGCAAAGCGAAGATCTCGAAGTATCAGGGCCTCGCTGGCCATGTGATGTCGAGGTATGGTGTACAGAAAGTCGTATTTACATCTATGACACTGTCCTCTCGCGGTGTTTGGAGCGGGGAATCGTTTAGACACCTTCATTCCCTCGGCCTGCTGGTCTATCACCAGCCATGACGCCAGAGTTATATCAACGCGGGTATTGATAGGTGGACTGACCATCTTGTCCACCTTCAATAGATCGACCACAGGAAGCTGCCGCCGCTGAGGGTCTGGGCGTGTTTGATAAGATCCCTTAACACGTTGCCGGCCGCTGTCACAACGCGTGACTTATTTTCACCAACGATGATGCTTCGTATCGACGTTTGTACGAATAGACATATTATTGTAAAGCAACATTTCACGATCAGGGAAAATTATTTTCAATTGTTTTCCCCTCCCAATTTACCATATTGTCTTTTATCGAAATCTTTTTTCGCGGACACTTGTTTTGTTGGTTTCAGACAGTCTTTCGCTGCCTTCAAATATCGGAAGCTTACGTTAACCCTCTATGGACCAAATATATATTTTTCTTGGCTACAAGAATTGTATGTAATATAAAATCAACAAATATCAACCAATAAATTCAACAGTTTTGACAATTTTATTATAACGAATTCATATTGAAAGTTTGAATTAACAACGGTTGTACTATTGTGCCAAGATAATGTGTAATAGATAGATAAGATAATTTTCCACGCCATCTTGTGGGAAAAGATCATAGGAGGCCATAGAGGACCTAATCTATCATGATCAAATAACCGGTAAATGAAAAAGAATTAGAATTTTAAAAAATGGAACCACGAGAGGTATTGTAAAAATAATTATAAATACATCGAAAGAAAAATCGCGAACTGGAGTGATCAAGACGATAACGATGAATGCAGTATTTAATAAAATACCCATACATTAGCATGTAACTTGAAAGTTACACGAGCCCATAGAGGATTAAATCTAATACAAGTTTTAAAATATCCTTCAAAATGCTCTACGATGAGGAAATATATGCTGATCCGTTATCAGAAGAGGATAATTGCTCTGATAGCGAAAGTGACAGTGATTCGGACAGTGGAAGCGATATCATGGTGAGACGATTCAAAAATAAGGGAAGACCAATAATTAGTGAATCTGAAAGTGATGAAGAGAATTCTGTGGCAAATGATTGGTCAAAAGTTAATTTTAAACTTGACTTTCATGCTTGCCTGCAACGGTTTGGGTTACAGGTACCATGCACACCAGACATATTATCAACTGTGGAATTGTTCATTGGGGATGATTTATTTAATTTATTTGTCACACAAACAAACTTATATCGTAATCATCAGAATAATGATAACAACAATGCACCAACAAAGAATAAAACTTGGATTGATACAAATGTTGTAGAAATGAAAGAATTTTGGGGGCTTGTTATCATAATGAGAATAGTAAAAAAGCCACAAAGAGACGATTATTGGCCTACCCACCCAGGATTACATACATCTATTTTCGGGAACACAATGCAAAGAAACAGATTTCGGCAGTTGTGGAAGTATTGGCACTTCAGCAATAATGAGTACTGTCAAGAAAGGCTTGATAAAATAAAACCAGTCTACACAAACCAGGTAGAAAAATTTCAAAAAATTTATAAACCCGAGAAAGAATTATCGCTGGATGAAAGTATCATTCCTTGGAGGAGCAGGTTATCTTTTCGTACATATAACCCTGCAAAAATTATAGAATATGGAATTTTAGTCCGTATGGTGTGTGAGACGATACAAGTTCAGAGATACAAGTTCATCTGTCTGACACGAGGAAGTCAGCGGCAGGTTGTAACGGCATAATGAGGGAACACCTGAGAGCGGTGCCGCCGTACGACCTGTATGCCTTGCTAAACATTATATGGGGAATGAAGCACTTTCCATCTGTGCTCGGATTAAATCTAACGTCTCTCATTCCGAAATCGGAAAATATAGAAGACCTAAAACGGTGGAGACCTATAACTATATCAAGTCGGATCGTGCGGCTCCTGAGCAAAATTATCACCACACGGCTAGAGAGCAAAATCCAGCTAGCTCATAGCCAAAGCGGTTTTGTTAAAACCGACGGAGTCATGGCAAATAGCACAATCCTTCAGACACTCATAAGAACTAAGAGGGACGAAGCCAAGCCTTTTATTATTATCTCTACTGACTTGGCAAAGGCCTTTGACAGTGTCTTCATTGTATCGATAATCGATGCACTAAGAATGCAAAAGATCGATAAGCACACCGTTGAACTCATTCAAGAAATGTACAACGGTGTGACAACTGTTTTGGAGTGTAGAGGAAAAAGATCTGCACCAATTAAGATTTCACGTGGTGTCAAACAGGGTGACCCCACGTCCGGTTTCCTTTTCAACTTGGTGCTGGACGAACTACTCTGCAAAGTTAATGCTGGCCAGGGTGTTCAGGTCGGGGGTGCAAATATTACGTCTCTCGCGTTCGGTGATGATGTGGTGATCGTGGCTCCTAGCCCTTCCATCATGAGGAGCTAGATCGTGATTATTGAGGCTTTCCTCGAGAGGCATGGTCTCGATGTTAACATCAAAAAATGTGCAGCACTATAAATGCTGAGAGTGCCTGGCACCAAGAGACTGGTTGTCGAGACTCGGCCTCTCCTAAAGATCAAAAATGAACATGTGCCAACTCTAAACGTCTCTACTCAGCTCAGGTACTTGGGCCTTCATTATGGGTACGGGGCAGCAAAAACACCTTCCCCCTCCAGACTAGAGGGTATGCTCGATCGATTAAAGAAATATCTATCTGGCTATATATGCAATTTAGAAATATACTGTGCGCAAAGAAAATCACTAATTGCGACAATATTTCCAGTGTTATTGCCATATATAAATTTATGACACGATGTATATATGGACAACTATTACAATAGTATAATAGTAGCAGAGGAATTACTAAAGCATAAAACAAATATCTGTGGCACAATTAGAGAAAGCAGAGGAGTGCCAAATTGTTTAAAATCTGCTACATTGGAAGACAAGTTAATGGAATTTCGTAGAAAAGGGAAGATTTTGGTACAAAAATGGAGTACAGCTAAAAAATTGATAACAATTTCTTCCACGATACATTCAGCAGACATGGTCGAATGTGTGAGTAAAAAAACCGAAAAGAAGAGCATGAAACTAATTTACATACGGGAGTATAATAAATTTATGAAAGGTGTTGATCGCGTCAATCAATACCTATCGTGCTATTCCATACTTCGCAAAGCAAAAAAATAGACCAAAAATCGGTTTTATACCTTATAAACTGTGCATTATTCAACGCGTACCACATATACATAAAAAATTCCGAAGATTCTATTAGATTCGAACAATTTTTACTAAATCTTGCATTAGCATGGATTGATGGGAATGAAGAGGAGCAAAAATCAAGATCGGCTGCTCAATGTAATAAAAGATCGCCGAGGTATGATCCACTAGACAAGCTTATCGCGGACTTGAGGAAACATAGCATAACACGTACCAGTGGTAAAGGGAGAATTCAAAACCCGCGAAGGGCTTGTAAAATCTGCACTGCTGCCAAGAAAAGAAGTTGTAATGCATATATGTGTTCTTCCTGTAACGTTTCTCTGCATGTAGGAAAATGCTTTGAAATTTATCAAACTAAAAAGAACTATGAATCCTAGGAGTTAAATTTTTTAAATAAAATGTTTTAGTACTAATTAAAAAATATAAGACTATGGAATAAAAATAGTGTAACAGTTATTTTAATGCCTTCTTTAATTGTATAATAATAGAATTGTAGAATTATTTGATTTCAATACTTTGCACACTGTTACATTACATTAAATTTCATATATTAATTAATATCGATCTTCCAAATTTTATGAAATTGTGACTGAAGCTCACCTCTCGAATGCAAAGGGTTAATACTATAATAGATTCAATAATCGGATCTACAGACGAGACGACGGGGGGCATTGCTCTGGGAGGCGAGAATGTCTCCATCCTGGCGTTCGCGGACGACCTGGTCTTGTTGGGCAGAAACGAAAAGGAGGTAACCCGACAAATCGCTAAACTACATAAATATTTAGCAGCGCTGGACGTGTCCATTCAAACGAGCAAATGCCTAACATTCCAGGTCGTCCAAAAAAAACAAGACATGGCATATCCGGGACCCGAATCTAACACTAAATAATACGGCTATTCCATTATCGGGTCCCAAAAATGTTTTTAAATACCTTGGCGTTTCCATAAGTCCCTGGAGGGGCTTACAACGCATCGAGATCGATAAAATAATCAAATTGGCGGAAAATATTTTACACGTGAAATTAAAACCTCGTCAAAAAGTAAATTTAATAAGAACCCATCTACTACCTAAATATATTCATGGGATAGTTGCCAGTCCGCCACACCTACGCGTACTCGAGTTCTTAGATCATGAGATTAAGCAGACTATCAAAGCAGCCTACATCTGCACCCTACCAAGACAAATGGTATAATATATACAGATAAAGCAAACGGAAGACTCGGTGTGTAGAAAGTGGCGGACATAGTCCGGGTCGCCAAACTGAGGAGTGCGCTTCAAATGATGAACAATAGCGATCCGGCTGTACGCGAAGCGTATGAAAGCCAAAAGACAACCATCCTAAAGTACGCTAAATCCCTGAGGGTGGAATGGCCGACGACGAAGGAGGAAATCGAAAAGGTGCGCGTAAGCCACCGAAAGGGACATGTCCAAAGATGGGAGACGCTCGTCTCCCAGGGACAGGGAGTCAGCAGCTACGCAAATGATATATATAGCAATGCGTGGCTGCGGACACCGTCGCTGCTAAAGCCATCTAGGTACATAGACGCGCTAAAGTTAAGAACTAGTACATACTGCACTAAAGTAGCCCTCAAACGAGCTAAAAAGCAGATAGACCCCATTTGCAGAAAATGTAAGGAACAAATGGAGACTCTGGCACACGTGCTGGGGAATTGTATCTCCACCAAACCACTCAGGATCAGGCGGCACAATGAAGTAGTTAACTTTATATAAGAGAAGACATCTCGGAGGTATGAGGTATGCAAAGAGGCAACGATTAACGTGATCGGCGACCTGAAGAAGCCAGATCTGGTTATAGACGACCAGGATAGGCTTCGGGTCGTGGATGTCACGATAAGATACGAGGACAAAGACAGCCTATACAGAGCAGCCAAAGAAAAAGGAAATAAATGCAAAGAGACTGCCGCGTACCTGAAAGCACGATTGAATAGGAAAAATGCGGAAGTGTTGCCGGTCGTGGTGGTCAGTAGGGGAGCAATTCCACCCAGTACGGCCAGAAACCTAAAACTACTAGGGCTAACTGCAAAAGATGTACTGACGGAGTCGCTCATTGCCCTCCGTTCGTCAATCGAAATTGCGAACATGTTTATTGACTACGACTACGTAATGCAGTCGTTATATTTATTTATTTATTTATTTATTTATCACTCATGACTGCCTTCGGGCTATGACGACATTGAGAATTTTAAGAAATGACCAAGCCTATTTAGGCTGGAAACAATTTTACCAAACAACATAGCCTTACGGCAATGAAGAATTTTACAATTGAACGAAGCAACTGCCAGCTGAAAGGATCAATTAGCCCGCCTGACAATTTACACCAGATGGTGCGAGTCCTTGCTATGCTATTGCATAGTAGGGCGGGTTCTACGCATCAGGACCCGGGGCGATACCTTCGCGAGGTTTTCCCTGAGCGCACAAGAGTGCGGCCAAGGTCGCCTCCCGAAAGGGTCCCCGTTCCTAATTTTCCCAAGCTCGCGGGCAGATCTTTTGGCAGCTTCGCTGGAAAGTAGGCCCGTGACAATCCATTTATATAGTTTTTGTTATAACCCAACGTGGGGGTTTGCCACGGAAGTCTACCGGCACTCCTTCTGAGTGTCGGTACAGAGAATAGCCAAATGCCTCGTCATCTAAGTCGTGAGGCGCATGAATGGATTAACGAGGTTCCCTCTGCTCCTATCTACTCCCCGCAGGAGCTACGGTTGACTTCGATCAGCCGTAGTATGGGATTGATGACTCCACGGCGCCTAGTTGGCCTTAACCTAGGTCGAGGTTAACACGTTCCGTGCCAAGCCCTTTTTGCCTGACTTATCGTTCAGACCATTTCATATTTTGACTAAAGATTGATATATTATCACACAATATTTCATTACATCATCGATCGATAAGCAGTTATCTTGAGTAGTTATCACATCGTGTACCACTTGTGGTACACGTGGCGCTGCGATCAGTTCGATCGTAAAAGTCAGTCAGTTCGAAACATCTCGACTAGTAAAAAACCTGCTACATTCGAATTTGTTAAATAAAGAACGAGGCAAATAAAATATTTTCCAAAAAGGGAGTAAATAAATATACAAAGACAACATTTTTGTTTTTCATTTGTTTCTGTTGGAAAACAAGTTTCTATTGTTAACTTTCATTGAATTATTCTTTCATCTTTTATTTTTTTTAATTTATCGAGTTATTCAACTTTCATTGTTTATCCCTAATGATAGGTAATATGGAAGTACACGACAGAGATAGTTCCAGTTCTATTTCCACTGAAATAGGCCTCCTATTAAGTATAAAACGCACACGTAGATTTATATTATCATCTTCCGAAGAGAGAAGCGATGCATCAATTGAGGTTACCGCGCGCCCTAACCGAAAATGCCGCCGAATTGTATACAGCTCCGAAAGTGAGGATGAAGCACAAAATATCACTAATAAGTTACTAAACCAATGGGTAAATCGAAGTGGGAATCAACCTTTACTTATACAATTCACGGGTACACCTGGAATAACATTATTGGATTATTTGTCGAAAGAAAACGATTTTTACCTACTATTTGTTATGGAAGAAATGTTCGAAGACATAGCAAAACAGACTAACATCTACGCAATGCAAACATTGGCTCAGAAACGGTCATGTCGTCTGAACAAATGGATTCCCACTAACAAATGTGAGATGAAAAAACTTTTCAGCCTCCTCGCCTAGATGGGATTAGTAAAATTACCCGAAATAAATTTTTATTGGTCGAAAGATGAAACATTCGCTCAAAGTTTTCCTCCATCAATAATTCCAAAAAATCGCTTTGAGCTACTGTTACGAATGATTCATTTCGTGAACAATGAAAATGCAAATGTTGGAGACCGCCTCCATAATCGATTTAATAATCAAACTAATTATTGATAAACTAAAAGAAAATTATGGAAAATATTACGATCCACCGGAAACCGCGTGTATTGATGAGTCCATAGTACCATTTAGCGGCCGTGTCGTTTTTAGACAATATATGAAACACAAACGGCATAGATATGGTGTAAAGTTATTCAAATTATGTTTTAAACCGAGATATACGTACAATTTTGAAATTTACTGCGGTCAACAATCTAGCAACGAGAAAACTACACCTAAAACGGTTGCTATGTCACTCTGTCAAAGTATTTTTGGGACATACTGTTTATATTGATAACTGGTATTCTAGCATATTTATCAGAAGAATTTATTGCGAGGAACACTCATGCAATAGGAACGATTCGTTCAAATCGTCGTAGAATTTCGAAAAAAGTGGTGCAAAAGAATTACAGCGAGGAGAAATATTTGCAAAGGAAAATGAAAATGGAATAACATTGATGAAATGGAAGGACAAACGGGATGTTCTACTATTGTCTACCAAACATTCTGTAGAGACGGCTATTGTTAGAAAAAAAGAATGTGATATCGTAAAACCAAAACTTGTGACTGATTACAATGAAGTCAAGAGTTCCGTTGACGTTTCTGACCAAATGACAGCATACGGTAATCCATTACGCAAAACTGTCAAATGGTATAAAAAAGTAGCATTTGAGCTTCTTTTAAACACATCAGTTGTAAATACTTGGATATTACATAATACTCAGCAACAGGAACTTATATCAATAGTAGAATTTAGAAAACGATTAGCTAATTATTTATGTTACTGTGAAGATGAAAACAACAACTCGTCTTCTGAAATTGCGACAAACTCTAGAAAACGACATGAAATTAAAAAGGAAGAGGGCCAAGCGAGGACCACTAGACAACGTTGCATTTCTTGCTATAAACAAAACCTAAAAAAAATTTTGGAACTAAAGTAGCAAGACAAAAAACTATAAGAGTAATGACGTTTTGTAGCGATTGTTCGAAAAAGCCGTTTTCATGCATTCCTTGCTTTAACAAATTCAACCATTGTAATTATTAATTATTGTATATATAACAATTAAACAAACTTATGTGCTTTATTCTATACTTTATTTTGTATAATGCCTCAATCTTTCAGTACAAATATATTGCACAGAATTAAATTTGTCATAAACATATGTTTTCGGCGCATTAACTAAATATATCTGAGTGTACCACCGGTGGTACACGTGGCATGAAGATCAAGTTTAACGTATACCAACAGAAAAGGGATTGGACATTCTCTTCATTCAAGAACCATACAGTTATAAAAGAAAAATACCAGGCCTGGGATTAAACTCCAGGTTGATCTCCGCTCGTAAATTATTTTGCAATGTAACCATCGGGAAGGAGATAAAGACGGCCATTGCAGTTTTCAACAAAGGACTCAGCGTTCTAAAATTAGAACAATTTAGTAATACACACTGTGTATGCATGGAAATTAGCTCCTTATCTGACAGTTTCTACATAGTAAACGCATATTTTTAATTCTGCGATAACATAGAGCCTTACTTAAAGCACCTAGATGGAATACTAGTCGCATTAAAGGGTAAGAATATACTCTTAAGCATGGACGCGAATGCGAAGTCAGTCTTGTAGCATTGTGAACATTCAGACCTCAGAGATGTCGCCCTCGAGGAATTTATTTCCCAGCACCAACTCTTTGTGGAAAACAAAGAAAGCTCCATGCCCACATTCGATAACACACATGGAAAGTGAAACATAGATATAACTTTAACCGATGATTCATTTAGAAATAAATTAACAAACTAGAAGGTAACCCCATACCAAACAGTCAGCGAACATAATTTGATTCTTTTTAACATTACAACGCAGCAGCATAGAATAAAACAACAAACAACTAATAGATACAATATTAAAAGGGCTAATTGGTATATAATAGCAGCTTCACTTTTTGACTCAAACCAGGAACATTTGGATCAGCAGCACCGTCCAGCCGAGGATTATGTAAAAGCGTTAGAAAGTCTAATAAAACGTGCAAGCGACTTATCCATACCCAAAAAATCGCATTTTTCAAAGTTCGTCCCATGGTAGATGCACTTATCCCTGATGATTCTTCATCAAACGAAACATCCCAGCAGGAAGCGATCCCCACTTTCATTAAAACCCCACCTGTCAGTGAAGATACCCTAGCCTTTACACAAGAGGAGGTTGAGGAGGTAATTAGGAATATGAAGGGTGGAAAAGCTCCCGGACCGGACCTTCTCGAAATCGAGATGGTAAAATATGCACGGCCTGTCATGAGAAGAGAAATTACGGAGATGTTCAACCTGTGTCTGTGCCAAGGTGTCTTCTCGCAACAATGGAAGCAAGCATCCATTAGGATGCTTTTGAAAAATAAAAACAAAGGTGAAACTGACCCGCGATCATATAGACCGATATCCTTGCTCGCGGTCTACGGAAAAATTTTTGAAAAGCTTATATACACAATACTAAAATGCTTGTTCCATGATCATAAACTAATATCTGATAGGTAATATGGATTTAAGCCTGGTCGATCCACCACGGATGCAATATTCGAACTGACACACCTCATCCAATCCACAACACAGAAATACGCAATCGGACTGCTATTCGACATAGCCGGCGCGTTCGATAACGTCTGGTGGCCAATCATTCTTCAAAGTTTAAAGAGAAGAAATTGTCCGAAAAATATATACAAAGTTCTACAAAGTTACTTAGAAGGCAGAACAGCAACAATCAGTAGTAGGGGACTTAAAGTAACTAAAAATGTCAATAAGGGATGCCCTCAAGAATCCATCCTCGGGCCGCAGTTTTGGAACGTTATCTTTGACGAAGCAGTCGAAAATATAAGAAGTCTAGGCTTTGAGCCAATTGCTTATGTCGACGACTTAATCATCGTCATAACTGGTAATGGAAAGAAAAGCCTCGAGGAAAACGCTAACTTGGCGACGTCAACTCTGATAAACTGGTGCACCCAACAGAAATTACAGATTTCCATCACAAAATCAAAAATGATTCTTTTGAAAGGGCACTTAGGCATCAAACAGCCGCCTACTGTAGAAATTGGCAACAAATCAATAAAAATGGCTCCAACAGTCAGGTATCTCGGCATTTATTTCGGCACCCGCTTTAATACCCGCACCGCATGCGATATACTTGCAAAACAAAACCAAAAAGATTTTCAACGCACTATCATAGATAGCAAAGGCCAAATGGGGACTCCATACCACCACATTTAGTAAACCTTATACAGGAGTTTTCACAACCATCGTGACATATGTTGCAAAGGGCTGGTCCGATATTCTAAATGTACACCATAAACGGCGACTTGCCCAAGCACAGCGTCATGCCTTTATAAGAACAGTAAAGGCTTACAGAACGATATCAACCGATGCACTTTTAAAGAAGAACGATACGTGGGAAATTGTACCTAAACCAAAGGACCGGGATGTTGTTAGCTGCAAATGAGTTTTCAAGCTGAAACGGAACGTTGACGGTAAAATATACAGGCATAAGGCTAGACTTGTCGCTCGGGGTTTTTCCCAAAAGTACGGTACGGATTATGACGAGGTGTTCGCACCAGTAGTGCGACAAACAACTTTTCGGATTTTCCTAACCTTAGCGAGTCAAAAGAATATGGTCGTAAAACACTTCGACGCAAAAATAGCATTTTTAGCGGAAAGTTATCTGAGATCATTTATATGCAGCAGTCTGAAGGGTACATCGCACCCGGAAAAGAGGATTATATATGCAAGCTGAAAAAGGGAATTTACGGGTTGAAACAAGCGGCAAAGTTTGGAACGATCAGTTGAATCACTTATTAAAGAAGTACGCTTTGAAACAAAGCTAAGTAGATCCGTGTTTATATGTAAAGACCGATATTGAAGAGGAAAATTACCTTATCTTCTACGTGGACGATATTCTGATCGGTTCAAGGAAGTTGCACAAAATCGAGAAAGCGGCTGGTTTTCTGAAAAACCATTTTCACCTGAACAATCTAGGAGTGCTGAGACATTACTTGGGCATAGAGATCAGATGGAACAACGAGGGATTCTATTGCATAAAGCAGGAGAAATACATACAAAAGATTTTATGTACATTTGACCTGCAGGATGCGAAGATTTCCAGTGTTCCATTGGATCAGGGGTACGAGAAATGCAGAAATAACGGATCACGTATGACATAAAATGCCATGTATCAACAATTAATTGGGGCACTATTATACCTCATGGTAAACGCAAGACCGACAATATATTTATATATATAGCGGCAAGTGTTGGAATTCTGAGTCGCACAATATGGAACCGATGACAACCGACTGGACTGAAGTTAAAAGAGTCGCCCGCTACACGAAGGGTACGGCGGATTATGAATTGCGGCTCGGAAAACGAAACAGTCAACGAGAACTAATCGGTTTTGCGGATGCTGACTGGGCACAAAGTACCATCGATCGGAAATTAAACAGTGGTTTCGTATTTCAAGTCTTCGGAGCGACAATAAGTTGGAGTTGCGAAAAACAAACGAGCGTTGCACTATCATCAACTGAGGCGGAATACGTCGCTCTCGCAGAGGCAACACAGGAAGGTTTATGGATATATCGCCTATCGAAAGATATCAAAGAAACGATTACCAAAATTCATTATGTATGGAGACAACCAAAGCTGCCTGAATCTCATAGGTAACAACAATTTCAGCAATAGAACGAAACACAGACGCGAAATTTCATTTCATAAGAGAGATGAAAGAAAAGAAAGTTGTAGACTACAGCTACTGCCTTTCGGAGGAAATGCCAGCTATGTCAACAAAGCCTTTGGGAAAGGTGAAACTGAAGTACATGATTGGAAGATGTTGATTGAAAAATTGATAAGTTGCTGTTGTTGTGGTAGTGGTTACATAGATTTTTGAGCATATATGTGTTGGAATAAGTGGAACAAGTATGCGTGGAATTGTAATATGTAATGAATTCAGGTTATTACTGTGGTGGTAGTTGTCATAGTATGTTTGGTATAAGTGTGAAGAATGTTTGTGCGGAAGAATATATGTGTGACGAGTATGACTAAGAGTCGTGAAAAACGATTAGTGCTTGGAGGACAGTCAACAGAAAAAGACGTTGTGTGTAAGAGTCGTGTATAGATTATATCGCAGAGAGAAGCGAGTCTATTTTTACTAATTCCATTATAATTTGTGTTCTGTTATTAAACTGTTAAATAAATATTATTATTTCATCCCCCACTAACAGTTGTTACTATCGTCGTTGAGGAGGGATGTTGGAATGCAACGACTTGGGCCAAATATAGCCCTTGAGAAGTGGAGACGTACGGGAGGTGGTCGTCACTAATTTTTTGTTTTTTTCTTTTGTTTTTCGGTTTCTGTCCCGACGCGACCGTTACGGTCAAGTCAGTCGTTGGTTGCCTTTCCTCGTCGCATCACTGTATTACCTTATTCAAGATAAATAAACGTTTCAGCTATTTCTATCTCTGTGTATCGATTCTATTTTTACCCTACAAAAAAAAAACAATTAGAATAACAACCAAAGTGATTTAATCGCAATTGGATTAAACCCAGAGGAAGAAGAAGGTGAGAAATATGATATTACCGAACAAATGAAAGAGAAAGGAATGATACAAATATGAGAGAGGAAAAAATAACGAGTGAAGGAGAAGACAGCGATTATGACGACGCGAGAGAGGAAATGTTAAACGACGAAAATAATGCAGAAGAGACGAAGGTAAAGAAAGATATAAAAGATGATTACTGATCCTCAGAGTTTTATACTAAAACACCATCGTTCTCTACTATAATATCACGTAATAGATTTCGCCAGATTTGAAACCCGTGACATTTTTCGAATAATCAAACAATAACTGGTTCCAATAAGCTCGAAAAAATTTAGCCCATACTCAGCTATTTACTAAAAAAATTTAAAGCGGTATACACGCCTAGGAAAGAACTTTCGCTCGATGAAAGTATTATTCCATGGCGTTTTCCCATTTTATAATCCATTTAAAATCGGGATAGCTGGATAGCAAATATAATGTCATACAGACCGCAGAATTCAAAGACGTACCATGGCCAAGGGCGTGGTAGAGGTTTCGCAACGCGACCTTAGAATCAGCCTCGTTTTGACGAGCGCTATGAGCGACCTGAAATGGGAGAGCGATTGCCTCCCATTCAGAATAGAATTCAGAAATCAAAAAGGCCACCTGTTAACTTACGGCCTCTTACAGTTGAGGGGGAGAAGGTGACTGGACCACCTAAACCACAGCACCTTTCTACAACTGCGTCTGCTCCTAAGAATGATCCTCTCTATCGCGAGTCAATTTTGCCAGAGCCAGGACGCGAAGCTAGACCTGTAGCGAGGGAAGATCTCGTTTACCCGGGGGTTTTTTCGATCGATCAAGTATTCACTCAGACTCATCAACATATAGCGTCTATCGATACTGTATTCTCAAGACGTGTCAGTGAGGGCGCTTTCAATTATTACACAGCATGTTTAGCCTATGCACGCCTCCTGAACTCAAAAGATCAGGACGACCTATTTCCTCTGATGAGGAATCTTTCATGGATATGGTATATAGTGGCATCCAGAAAAACATACAATCCGGCAAAAATAATAAAATATGGCCTACTTTGCCGGATGATATGCGAAGATTGGACCAGACTATAATGTCATTAGTGGATAAAAATATACGTTTGGGATATCACTTATATATGGACAATTATTATAACAGCATTCATACCGCAGAATTGCTTACGAAAAATGGTACAATTAGAGTAAATACAGATGCTTCCAAGTCTTTGAAGCATTTCAGATTGAAAACTGGAGAATATGAATTTAAAAGCAAAAAAAAAAAAAACAGAAAAAAGACGGTATATATTACATAGAGAAACAAATTACCATCGCCAATGAAGTCGGTAATTATGCCGCCAACAAAGAAAACAACCAACATAAACGACGCAACCGAGAAATCAGCGCAATTACAAGTCGCGCAGTTACAGGAAATAATCGAAAAATTAAATAAAACTGTAGAGTTTTTATCAAAACAAATGGAAGAGGAAAGAGCCAGGAATAACGGGGAAAATTCCCGTCCCCCGCTTCCAAGCCAAACCAAGGCGCTGTCGCAGGTACCGAAGTCAAAGGAAAACTCTGCACCCACGGAGAATAATACCCCAGCAACCGAGGACAAGAAACAGTGGAAGACAGTCGCGGGCCAACGAAGAGACACCGATCAAACCAGCCCCCGAACTCAGCGACCAGCAGCAGCATCAGCCACCACCAACAGCCCTGAAGGACGGATGCACCACCACCCCTTCAATCAGCAAAGAAAATAAAGACAACGACCGCCAACGAACAGCAAAGCTGGCCACAGAAGACCGATGATAAGATAAGAAATGCCAGGGTTGCTCCTATAACTATATTCGATACATCATGTAAGACGACGTTAGAAATTATTTCATAAATTAGCCAAGATTTTTATACAAAAAGGATAAATAATAATAAACACTTATTGCATCTAAACTCGACCTCCGCGCACAAAATAGCATGCGATCTTTTAAAAAAACACAATGTAAAATTCTTTTCAAACACACCGAAAGGTACGCGAAATATATCGGTGTTATTAAAAAATTTAGACGGAAACTTCGAGTCAGAAACAATATTGAACGAACTCCGCTTAAAAAATGTACCAAATATTAAATTTGAAGCGGTCGAAAAATTTGAAACGAAGAAGTCGATCCTGGAAAGTAGAAAACTTTCAATGTGTATAGTTCAGCTGTGTCCTGATAGCAAAGTAGAAAATTTAAAACAGATTAAAGTTGTACTCCACTCCCTAATTCACTGGGAGAAAATGCTAAAAAGAGATCGAGTTCAATGCAAAAGTTGCCAGAGGATAGGCCACATCGCCCTAAACTGTAATTTACATTATAAATGCGTTAAGTATAACCACCAACACAATCCAGGGGAGTGCACGCGTACTGAGCAAACCGTAGACAAGCCGTATTGCGTCAACTGCAAGAGCTTTGGACATCCTGCTTCCTACAGAGGATGCCCAAGGCTTCAGGAATTGAAGCAAAGCCCATAAGGCATTCGCCAATCATAAAGGTTCGTTTTATACAAAACTGCTAAGGACGAAAACAAAGATTATTTGCTACAAAACACTAGTAAGGCCGATACTGACATATGACTGCCCCATGTGGCTCAATGTATGGGCAAGTACAATGGAGAAACTGAGGATTTTTGAAAGAAAATGCCCCAGAGCTTGCCTAGGCAAATGCCGGACCCCGGAGTCAAATTTCACGAAATTTATTAGTAATCCCAAACTGTACGAATACGAATACGAATACGAAATAGTTCGAATAGACTTGTTCATGCTCAAATCGATTCGTAATCATTGGGCGAGCATTAGAAACAAAAAAATAACGGCTTAATAAATAGCTCCGCATATCCCAATCCGCAATATTTTGAAAAAACCCGGCACACGGGATACACGCCACCAGAGGCTTTCGTATATCTTGATGGTCAAGGGTACTACATTCAGAATAGCGAAAATGTACCTTGGATCTATCATGTGACTAGGAAAGCAGGCAATACAGCAATTTTGTATAACACAGACGACATTCGTGACGTCGCAAAAAAAATGAACACAAAATTAGCTAAAATAGACCGGGAATATTCGAATCGTAGAAACACAAAGAAATATTGGTGGCTCGATACGCGTTAAAAGCAACTTGTATATAATTGTTAAGAAACATTGTAAGCAATCATGTACTGTGGGGTGGCGAGCGGCGAAGGATTCTACAATATTTAGTAATAAACAGCGGCATCGGCTTTGACGAGGCGAATGAGTGAGCGGAGCGCATGAAAGCGTTTGGGCGGCTCCTTGAAAAAGCAAGGAGTAGCAAACGGCGGTGTCAGGAAAGAACAAATGATAGCGGCAAATCCTTTTTGTCGGAATGCCTGTAGAATAATTGAGAGAGAGAAAGCGTGCGTATGGAGTGAGACAGATCTGGCCTTAAATAGGGATGCAAGAGCGCGTGGCAGCAGACGGGGTGTGATCGAGAATAGAGTGTGTGTAGACGAGACGTTGAGTGTTACAATCGAGAGGAACCTGGTGTATTACGTTAATTAAATAAACTTGTTTCATTATTAAAGAGAGTTGTTCTTTATTAATCACATGAAAGGGCAGAGATTGGAAAATGACCTGCATTGTGTACAAAATTCAGAAAGTGCTAAAGAACAAGAAGCTTTACCGACAGAGAGACAAGAGAAGTTGTACGAGGAAGGGTTAGCAGCAAAGTGGAGGGAATTTAATTTACCAAGGAAGACTTCAAAACAGATACTGAGATGAGCAAAACATGTTTGGAAGCAAAGCAGTCAAGGAAGCCATTTGGTAAGTGCAAAGTCTCCATAACAACTAGACCTCTTGAATTAACACATACAGATTGTTATAATGTAACTGCTAAATCTAGTCGGTAAATTAGAAATTATTAGCAAATATGGTGACACATAGTGGCTCATTACTTATGTTAATATACGAATGGGTCATCAGTGTGTCTAGAAAGGACGAAGGCATTGTACGATAAGCACGTGTTGATTGTGAGCTCCAAAAATAATAAATTACAAATAAAGTAAAAAACCATCGTGTTCTTTCACCCAGTCAATCACAGATGTTTATTGTGTGCAACTTTCACCGCTACCCATTGTCTTCCAACGGGAGAAAGCCCTTAATAAAAAAAGTTACTCAGGAGCAAAGCGATTAATTACTATAATCCTTTCCTACATTATTAACCAATCGATCCGATCACGTGGAATGGGAAAAGATATTTTTTAACAATGTTGGGTGATTATACAAACCATATAATGATTTATTTACTTGAAATGAAAAGTGAAGTTTTAGAGAAGGTAAAAGAATATGTAGCAGCTGCTGAGGTAAAATGGAATAAAAAATTATGGAAATTGAGGTGTGACAATGGAGATGAATACTCAAGTGGAGAGATGAAAGATTGGTGTAGAAAGAAAGGAATTAGATTGGGCTATACACCACCATATACTTCTCAGTTAAATGGGAGGGTAGAACGTCTGAATAGGACGTTCTTAGATAAAGCAAGAGCACTCTTATTCGACAGTAACTTGAGCAAGGAGATATGGGGGGAAGCAGTCTATGTTTCTGCTTATTTACAGAATAGGAGTCTCACCAAACTACGAGACAAGGCGGCTTATGAGATGTGGAATGGGAGAAAACCTAACTTAAGGAATTTACAAACATTTGGAGAGACAGTTCAAGCCAAAAGAGTGAGACAGTTGAGAAAGTTGGACAAACGAAGTGTAGAGTACAAATTTGTAGGTTATGGACTGAATGCATACAGACTATGGGATGTAAATAATAGAAAAATAATAATGTCAAGGGATGTAGTTAGTGTGCAGGAAACAGTGGAAAATTAAGAGGTGAGAAAGAAACGGGAACAATTAATGATATAATAGCACAAGAAACAGATAATGATGAGAACTACAACACTGACTTTGATGAAGAGACCCAGGATGAAGGTGAAGAAAAGGATGAAGTGCACGAAGGTGCCATTGTGGAAGAAACTCATGGAAATGAAACAAATGAGGGAATACAAAACCATCAAGGAACAGAAGACCACTGGATAGGTTACAGTATTATGGGATGCTATCGTATGATGAAGTCTTGGAAAATGAAGAAAAGGGCAAATGGATACAAACGATAAGAGAAGAAAAGGAGTCCTTAATAAAGAACAGGACTTGTGAGATTATAGACTCGAAGGAGGTCAAAGGAAGAAGAATTTTGTCAAGTAAGTGGGTCTTCACACTTAAAGATAATGGACGTTGTAAAGCAAGGCTGGTAGCAATAGGATGCCAGCAAGACAAGAAGAATTTTAATTATGTTGAAACCTACCTCTTGTAGTTGGTGATAGTACGTTGAGGATAATATTTGCATTAATAATAAGAAACAACTGGCACATGTTTAAATTTCACGTTAAAACCGCATTCCTGTATTGGGATTCAGATCAGGAAGAGTATATGTATCTTCCAGAAGGGTTTGGCGCAGATACAGGAAAAGTGTGCAATAATTGGATTGTTTCTTACCAATAAATTAGGACTTAGCAAATATCTACAGGCAAACTCTGTATAAACATACTATGTTGTAAAATCAAGAAAAATCAGAACGGATCTGAAAGTAATAATATTCAGGCACCGCCACCCGCAACCGCACCACCGATCAACATTTACACACCGATGTTAGAAACAAGCAGCAGTCCAGGCGTTACATTCGAAGAAGACTCTCTAGGAACGTAACCATAGAATCCAGAAGAGCAACATTCCACAAGTCAATTCTGAAGCGACGAATTTGAGGGACCAAATTCAATCAAATAAGGGGGGTATGTGACATTTGAAAGCCACTCCAAGCTGTATATCATATTTCGACGAACTCTTGAAATTAAACAAACCCTAATCATATACGAGAAGTATTGCACACGACACCTATCTCCAGACAGTTTTGATTATATCCGGCCCACATTGCACACGGCACCGATCTACAAACTGCAAAGGAAAGGACCACCTATAAAAGCAACGCTAGGCCACACCGAAGACAGTCTTGATTCAAACCCGAACGAGCTATAATTATATATCACTAACATTCTAAATCATTAAAGGAATAAAGAGTCCGATCCCCAATCTGATCGACATTTTTTTATATATATATTCTCAACAAGATTACGTAACACCAGACTCTACTCGCGAAAAAATTACGGCTCCCGACAAGAGAAAATTCGGCGACAATCGAAGCGTTGAACCAATTAAACACGATCGCGAACAAACTGGTCTCAACCACTGTTAAATCTAGAATCTCCGGCTACAAACGAGAACTGACGTTTTTCATAATCCCACGAATCGCCAGACCGATGCCGGATGAGCAAGTCGACCGTTCGCGACTCGCGATACCGGGTAACATCAAGCTCGCGGATCCACAATTTCATCGACCCTCACCTGTGGATACGTTGATCGGCACGGGTCCTGCACTGGCATCATTCAGCATCGGCCAGCATCGTCTTTTCTCTCGCAATAAACCTGATTTGATCCTCCAAAAAACGCAATTTGGATGGATCATCCGGGGAGCGTATTAGCAACGACCACGCAGAACAAACGGCGAACATTCCTTACCACCCCAACCTTCGACCTTCAAAGGTTTTGGGAGTTGGAAGAGGTGTCAAAGACGCGGCATTTCTCATCAGAGGAACAGGAAAGTGAACATCACTATCGGGATCATGTCAGGCGAGATAAAAACGGTCGCTATATCGTCGCGCTTCCATTCAATGAAAAGAAGACGCAACTCGGCGAATCTCGATCGCGCGCCCTGAACCGCCTTCTTTCGTTAGAACGCAAATTCCAACGAGATCCGGAATTGAAACGCGAATATTCGGACGTCATGAAGGAATATCTCGACCTAGGGCACATGAGCGAAGTGGAACCACGCGACTCGGAGGGTTTCTACCTGCCCCATCATGCGGTCATCAAACTTACCAGCACGACCACCAAGACTCGTGTCGTTTTCGATGGTTCGGCCAAATCCAGCAGTGGACTGTCATTGAATGACACGCTGTTAACGGGACCGACCATTCAAAACGACATCTTCGCACATCTGATTAGGTTCAGATCTCACGCGTATGTCCTGACCGGGGACATCGAGAAAATGTACCGACAATTTCTTATGCGAAGCGAAGACCGTCGGTATCAACGAATCTTGTGGCGAGACGACACCGGCAAAATCAGAACGTACGAACTTGGCACCGTCACATTCGGATTGACCTCTGCACCATTCCTTGCCGTCAGGAGCATCCACCAACTAGCGGACGACGAAAGGATTAATGCTCCAGCCGCAGCAACTGTTCTTCAGCGCGATTTGTACGTGGACGATTTATTAACCGGAACGGACACTTATAACGAGGCGACGATTCTACGCGAGCAAATAATACGATTGCTCGGATTGGGTGGATTGCATATTCGACAGTGGGCTTCAAACGAACCACAGCTCCTAACGGGACTTCCAGAAGCTCAAATCCACACCAAATACTTCGGAGACGCAACGGTCAAGACTCTTGGTGTTTCATGGCAAGCGCACAACGATCGCATCGTCTATTCCGTGGATCCGAATATCGATACAAGAGTAACGAAACGAACAATCTTGTCCACCATCGCGAAGATATTCGACCCCCTAGGTCTGCTGGCACCTGTTATCACGACCGCGAAGATACTGATGCAGCAGCTTTGGAGATTAAAACTCACATGGGACGAATCGCTACCTGCCAGCATCCACACTGAATGGACCACCTACGTCAACGAACTACAGCAATTAAATCAGACATCATTCGAACGCCATGTCTGTCAGCGGGCCATTCGGAGCCTGGAATTACACGGATTCTGCGACGCAAGCGAGCGAGCGTACGGTGCTTGCTTATATATACGGTCAATCGACGAACGCGGCCGAATCAAAATGAGCCTGTTATGTGCCAAATCCCGCGTCGCGCCCCTTAAAATCGTAAGCCTCGCGAGATTGAAACTGTGCGGAGCAGTACTTTTGGCATCATCATTGTTTACAACCGTTCGGGAAATCAACGCCTTTCCCTTTGAATCCGTAAAATTCTGGACCGATTCAACGGTGATCCTGAGCTGGCTAAGAAGAGAACCATGCACGCTGAAAACGTTCGTGGCGAATCGAGTGTCCGAAATTCAAACAAAAACAGACGTCGCAGCGTGGCATCATGTCAGATCCAATGGCAATCCAGCTGACCTCATGTCGCGAGGACAATCACCAGCGGATTTCTTGAAGAATTCGCTTTGGCGTCATGGACCGAAATAGCTAGCCAACGACGTCGCGGACTGGCCCAAGCCAAGGTTTACCGTTGCCGAAGAAGTTCCGGAAACCCGTTCACCAGCCTGTTTCATGACCACCATTGTTCTTGGCAACGAGATACTCAATCGATTTTCAACCATGAGTAAATTAAAAAGAATCGTCGCGTATTGCCTCCGATTCAAGAAAAGCGCTCGTAGGTAGGGAACACTGTCCGCCGAGGCAATTTTGAATGCTAACGAACGCATTTTGATGCTCGTTCAAGCCTCCGCGTTCGATCGTGAGATCCGTGATCTCAGGAACGGAACACATTTACACGCGACGAGCCGTCTGCTTCGATTGCAGCCCTTTCTGAACGACAAGGGAATGCTTCGCGTTGGAGGTCGGCTACAAAACGCAACAATATCGTACGATCAAAAGCATCCAATCGTACTTCCAAAAAATCATCACGTTACCGAACTGATCATACGTCAGGCACATTTGGAAGGACAGCATTCTGGCATCAATACCACGTTGGCCAACGTGCGACAGCAATATTGGCCCATTGACGGGAAAAACGCGGTCAAACGGACCATCCGTCAGTGCGTCAGGTGCCTCCGTGTGAATCCACCGGCCGTAAACTACGTAATGGGTACCCTACCTGCGGCACGCGTCTCCAAAGGTCGACCCTTTCTGAATCGTGGTGTCGATTATTGCGAGCCCTTTTTCATAAAGGAGAAACGACACCGAAACCGTAATCGGATTAAAATTTACGTGGCCGTTTTCATTTGCTTCGCGACGAAGGCCGTCCATCTCGAAGTCGTCGGCGATATGACCACCGAAGCGTTCATCGCGGCCTTGAAACGTTTCATGGCCCGGCAAGGAGTATGTCGGAATATCTACTCGGACAATGGCACCAATTTCGTAGGCGCGAATCACGAAATGATCCAGCTATACCAAACGCTGCGAACGAACGAAAGGGTACAGCGCTTCCTTGCAGACAAGGCCACCGCGTAGCACTTCATTTCGGCTCTTTCACCCAATTTCGGCGGCCTATTGGAAGCAGCGGTGAAGTCGTTTAAACACCACGTGAAACGAGTCGTTGGCGAAGAATTGTTTACTTTCGAACAATTTAACACCTTCGCGATCGAAGTCGAAGCGATTCTAAACTCCCGTCCGCTAACTCCTTTATCGTCCGACTCTAACGATCCTTCCGCGTTAACTCCTGCCCACTTCCTGATTGGCACTTCTTTAACGAGCATGCCCGAGATCGATTTCAGCGATACGCCCAGCAACCGGTTGTCAAATTGGCAATATATTCAGAAGGTCAAACAGCACTTCTGGACCAGGTGGCACGAGGAGTATATCCACCAATGAAACGTTCGAACGAGGTGGACGAAGAGCTCGCACGAGATCAAAGAAGGATCCTTGATCATCTTGAAGTATGAACATCTTCCGCCGCTCCAATGGCATCTCGGACGAGTCGAGAAGGTGCATCCAGGAGCGGACCACGTCATCCGAGCGGTCACCGTACGGACCAACCAGGGCACCTACAAGCGTAAAGTAAAGCAGGTGGCCCTACTGCCAATCGTTACCGACGAACCTCCCCAAAAACAACCCAGCGCAGCATCACGAAACGCCACCGAATTTTGAGCGACACGGTCGCTCAACGGGGGGAGCATGTTCCGACCAACGCGACGGAACAATACATGAGGATTTTGGGTGCCTGTTTATGACAGAGTCATGATATTAAGGCTATTTTGGAGCGTAACGTTTTACTGATTGCCAGCAATTCCATTTTATACTTTTACATCTTTATGGCATGCATTTTAGAATTTAACTTTAATTTTCATTTCATGCTCAATAGCCAATTTCATGTCAAAAACTCGTCTCTTCCAAAGGGAATTTTTAAACGACGCGACCTAACGTAACCAGCGGTCAATGTTCGCCGGAGTTTCCCAGATGAAGGGACGCAGCGTTGCCGGGCGCTTGAAACCCTCATGCACCCCAGGTATCACCCCCTTCTTCCAAGAGAAGGCGCGCCAAGGGCGCATGGAGGGTGGTGGTGATACTCGAGGGAACACACTGATTGGAATTCTTTTTTTTTTTTTGGATACAACCAATCAGCGTGTCATCCCACTTCTTCCACCATCGCGTGGAAACTCTGAAAACGGAGAGTGAAGTGTTGGAATCATAACGTGGTCGAAGACAGAACTTTAAACCGAACGGTTAAACGAAAGCGAACATCGATCATCGAACGCGTACAAAGAAATCAACGAGACGATTTTCGTATCTACTCGTTAAGTCGACGAGATACCGTGTCGCGTCGAACCGTCCATCCGCAACCGGGATATCTTCGCGCCTTACAACCACGAAGACGAATTATTTCGGGGGGAAACCATGCGACCATGAAGATCAAGGGAATGACGCGATACCCCCTTGATACCTAGATTAACATAATACGACAAGCAGGACTCTGCCATAACTGTCTTCGTGCAAATCACGACACGGACAAGTGTCTCGTTATAGGATGCAGAAAATGCGGAGAAAAACACCATACATTATTATAGATCGAAGCACAAGGTCCAAGTCAAACCACACAGGCTACAACAAAAACACTAAACGCATTCGTAAATGTACCCTCTGAAGCACTACTATCGACCGCACTAATCAAAATTGAGGACAGTCAAAGATCCTTCCGCACCTGCCGGGTGCTATCAGATTCAGGCTCAATCGCATTTCATTACAGAACAACTAGCTACACAACTCGGTCTCCCTCGCAATGAAATTAAGACACCGGTAATCGATATAAATCAAGTATTCTCAACCATAAACACATCCGTGAACACCACTATAAAATCAAGATTAAACTCTTTCGCTGCAAAATTACACCTACTAGTAGTATCTCGGATTTGTGACACGGTACCCAGTCGAGCAATATACGCCGACGAATTAAAAATACCGTCCCACATACTCTTAGTAGATCCCAACTTCTACCACCCTGGCCCCATTGATGAACTGCTCGGGGTCGAGATATTTTTCAAACTACTTCCAATCGGACAATTTTCATTAACAGATACGGCTGTTACGTTACAAAAAACTAAATTAGGCTGGGTGGTAACGGGAGCACTCCCTAATTCAGCTAATACAACTTCTAGTATCTGTAACCTTGCGTTCAACTCAATACACAGGCAAACACAAATACAAATCGCAAGGTTTTAGGAAGTGGAAGACGGTTCACAAAACGCATTACTGTGAGGAAACACGAATACTTATTCCACTGTAAGTCGGTAACGTCCTGTGTTTATTTATCGACTAAGGATGCATGTGGGAATGAAATATAAGGGCAGCCCTGAAAGAATGGTAAGTGTGTTTGGACTTAGAACGAAAGTGACCGCGTGCAAGAGGATCGAATGTAAAGGATGTTTATGATAGAGCCGAATGCGATAAACGAGTGAAAGTCTATGAATGCGCCTTAGTGTTTAGAACACGTGACCGACCGATTGAGAAGAGAGAACATGGGTATAGATGAGGACCGAATGAATAATTTAAATAAGGGTACAAGGGCGCGGGCGAGAGACTCTCTAGCGATCTCTCAACAGTCCTTCACGGTCTCCAAGGGTGTAAGAGTTTCTAATAGTGTCAGTATATCTAGTTTCGTAGCCGATAATATAAGTATAAGCTTATTACAAGGGTCTAAGAGTTTCTAATAGTGTCAGTATATCTAGTTTCGTAGCCGATAATATAAGTATAAGCTTATTGTATCTTGTTGAAATATGTATAATTTTGACCACTGCTACGTAAATGAGCGTGTATAGTGTGAGTCGCCCGCTAAGCTAGAGTAGTTGGAAAAACTGCCGCGAGGCGCGCTTTACGTCACTCATGCTTGCGTGCGACTGGCAGCATGGTGTTAGAGTAAATATGTTCCGGCGGATTAAGGTGTTTATAAATCCATAGTTATTAGTGTCATCGAGAACCGTAGATGAGAAGATCTCATCATAATAGTACTGTTAATAAATTCTATTTAAGATAATATGAATATTTGTGATAGCGGACCTCATTTATTAACATATCTTATTAACCCTTTGAGTGCTATGGACGCACATATGCGTTCAGCGAAAGCCATCGATATAGACTATGGACGCAAATACGCGCCTGGCAAAAATGATCAGGGAACAATGCAACACTCGCAAAAAAAAAAACCTCGTCGCTTAGTAACGTCGCTTAGTAACGATGAAAAACGAAATTTTGTTTTAAACGCCACTTCAGTTGGTTTCTGATAACTCATTTCTTCTGTCACGCCGTACAATTATAATTGTTGCATTGGCATATTGTCGTATTGAACTTATAGTGCACGTAATTTTCATATTGATATTCGCTCCTGTTTCATACTTTAAAAATGTGTGCCAGTTTTAAGGAAATTATTACAAGAAACGACAGCGATGACGACTTGGATGAAATGGCAAATTTAAGTGACAGTTATGATGACGAAATACAGGTACCACACGAATATGTTCTACTGTCATCAAATTCGGAAGATACAGAAAATAGCCTAAATAATAGGATAGTTAGTAGATGTAGAAGGAACAGTAAACGGCAAAGAATACTTAGCACATCTACCGATGAGGATGATTTAGATTCAAATTCGAATTTAGAAAGATTCGACTTGAATGAAGTGCTTCCAACGTTATCATGGTCGAAAAACGATTTCAAGCCCACACTACATGCATTTAACGACAACAATTCTGGAGTAAAAGGAAATTTAACTCCAGAAGCTACGCCTTTGGATGCTTTTCAACTCTTCTTTTCGGAAAGGTTAATTTCACATATTACCGAGGAGACGAACAATTATTATAAATTTGTTATTGAAAATACTACATTTAAAACGTATTCTCGTATCAATACTTGGAAAGATACATCAATATGTGAGATGTACGGATTTTTAGCTATTACGATGTTAAAGCCGCGGGTGAAGAAACTGGCTCTAAAAGAGTATTGGTCGACCGATGACCGATGTTAAAAACTAATATTTTTCAAAGAACTATGGCGCGAGACAGATATATGATATTATTGCAAATGTTGCATTTTAATGATAATAATGTAGAAAGTGATGATCCATTGATAAAAATACGATCAATAATTGATACTCTGAAGAACTCTTTCTCACAGTCATTTTATCCGTACAAAGATTTGTGCATTGACGAAAGCCTTATGTTATTCAAAGGCCGGTGTTACTATAAACAATTTATACCATCTAAAATAAGTAGATTTGGTATAAAGTCATTTATCCTGTGCGACTGCACCACAAACTATATATTAGGTTATATAGTATATACCGGAAAAAATACAGATATTGTAGATAATTCTACAACCATTGGGAAATCGGCAGATGTTGTTATGACACTTTTACATCCATATCTTGGAAAGGGCCATACATTGATAACTGATAATTGGTACACAAACCCGCATTTGTATAATGTACTTCATAAACATAAAACTAATGCGTTTGGGACAGTACGGAAAAACAGAAAAGATATGCCCCATATCGATGGAAAATTGACAAAAGGGAAATTTGACTACAGGTGTACAAATAATTTATTGGCATTGAAGTGACGAGATAGAAAAGATGTATGGGTGTTATCAAGTGCTCACGAACCGAAAATGATAGAATCTGGTGGAAGAAATTGTCTTACAGGATCGCCCAAGTTAAAACCAGAATGTGTTGCAGATTATAACATCAAAATGAGCCCTTTTACCGCGTAGATCGCGCTGACATGGTTCTAAGTACAATAAATTTATGCAGAAAATGTCTAAAGTGGTATAAGAAGTATTTTTTCCATTTAGTAGACATCTCAACACATAACTCGTATGTCCTGTATGAACGTGTGACTGGTAAAAAATTAAAATATAACAATTTTCATCTGTCACTAGTCAAACAAATTCTGCAAAAATACCCTCAAAATAGAAAACAAGCGGGTGGTGGCAAAAGTAGCGTAGAAAGCCTACCATTTCGTTCGACTGAGAGACATTTCCCTTCAAAAACTTGAGATGCAGAGAGAAAATCGGCAAGAAGGAAATGTGTTGTCTGTAGAAGACAGCAAAGAAGGAAGGATACACCATATGAATGTAAAAAATGCGACGTCGGATTATGTGTTGATACTTGTTTTGAGATTTATCATACGCAAATGAATTATTAATTTTTCCTATTGTTTCTTCTTTAAATATCTATGTATTAAATGTTATTTTCTTAAAATATATATATTTGAAGCCTTTCCATGATTATATAATCCTTCTTATGATTTGTTTCATTTTCTGTTTTTAAATATCCAAATACATTATAATTATTAAATTACTGGGATTTCAAATTCTACCAGGTGAGTAAACAGTATATATTGAAAATAAAAATGTTTTCATTTAATCTGGAATAGACAACGGAATAGTAATTGGATTGTATATTATATTATAAAGTGTCATACGCCGTTAACGAAATCCATACCGCGCGAAAAAGTATTCAGTCCCCGGCGATCGTCAGCGCCAGCCGCGCGCCATCCGTACGATGCGCATAGGCCATGAGTATTCAGTACTCAAAGGGTTCAGAAAGAAAGCAACATTACTTTAGCCTATCCACCCACAACGTCAATCTTACATGTATGCAGGTATGAGTGTGTCTGTGTGAGGATGAGCGTGAACGTGCGGTGTGAGCTGTTATGGTTTTAGTTCTCAATAACATCTAATAGAACGAACATCGTGTGTACCAAATATCAAGTAAAATTGTTGTGGTAAACAAGTAAAACATATATAAAATCCTATCAATTACCATCTGAAGAAGAGTCAAATTCCGAAACACACGATAAATCAGTAACGAAACGCGACACACGAACAAACACTTACACGGTACAACTCCCATGTAAAGATTCCCCTGTAAAATCGAGAAACAAACCAGTAGACGTATTATCACGCTGACTAACCGCTATCGACGACCTCGACAACAGTTTATGGCAGGACAACCTTCATGGCTTAATTATGAAAACGAGCAGTGGCCGGCAACAATGGAAAACCTAACGGGGCTATCGGAAACGCACCCCCAAAAACGTTTACGACACAAACCACAAACAGCCGCGTATTACACCAATTCGTACCGTTTACAAAACTAAAACAGGTAACAGCATACCGCCTGAAATTTCCAAATACTGCATTGTGCAAGAGACATGATACATTCTCATCAGACGAACTACAAAACGTTAGAGACGCAGTACGACGTATTATACCTAAACACAACACCTGCCGACGAGCCAGGCCCGTAGCGATAGATTGCGTAACGGGCGAGCTCCCAAAAAATCGTGTCAATTGTACTAGACATTATCCTCGATCGGACTTGGATTACTGCGGACCGGGTAAAGACAATATCGTTATAGTAACGATAAAAACACCGAAAGGTGAATATAAACGTTTGGTGAAATGTCTATCACCGTTACCGATAAGCGTAATTATAATCTATAACTGTAATCAAAATTCCGAATTGTAATTGTAATTTATGAACGCTGTGTATATTAAATCATATTATCAGGTATCAACACTAATCATAGTTAGCATAAGTGTAAGTAATCATGTAAAAATTAATTAGTCATGTAAAATTAAGCAGTCGTGTAATTTACGAACAATGTACATAGGATTAAGAACAACATATATGTAACATATCATGTAATTACATCATTATATTATAAATCATAGCATCACAAAACACACAACATACACACACAAAACAGTTGAACTTGATCGTTCAAGGGGGGCGGCATGTTGCGACGGCAATAATACTTGGAAGGTGTGCCTCGTCGTCCTTCTTGAGGATCAACAAATTATAAAATAAGACATCAAACGATCGTGAGAAGTCGAAGACATAAGACGGTTTGGAGAAATCAAATAGAACACATCGGATGACGTTAGCGAGAATTCACACAGAGAACATCAAACGGTCTTGGAGTTCGGACAAGACACATCGGACGTGAACGAGAACTCGAAGACGTAAGACGGTAAGTTGGGAGAAAATGAGAAGACAGAAAACGGAAAACGAAAGACAAGACGAAAAACGGCAGAGGCGGAGACGATACATCAGACACACCAATCACACATACGCAAATTATAATCGTGTAATAAAGTTTAAATACAACCCAGGCAAACTGCGCTTTATTACACACCTAAGTGCTCAGTGTCTCGTGAAGATTCGGCACACTGAGAAAAAGGGCAACATAAATATATCAACGCTGCCCCCTCCGCGTGGAGCTCATTTATATCCACGCAGTGCAACAAGGCCTGTTCCGTCCCGGAGAGCGTGTTTATGGCATGGTTTTATTCTGGGGCTTGCACTTTTGCCAGGCCTAGCGGTCTGTTTTGTGTTTTGTACCGCGACTGCAATTCCGGAGGTTCGATGTGCCTCAACGCCGTTCTAGCGGATTGGGCGTACAAGGGTAAAGCGAAGTTTAGGTGTTTTACTAGAAACCAGACGCGACAGATGGGACCCACTTGTGACAGACCCAACAAGCGACGGACGGACGACACTTATAAATCACGTCATCGACCATCAGAAGTCGGCTCCTTGACAGTTTCCTACTCCTTAGCCAAAGGTCCTTATGTCACACCCTCTGTCCAGTTAAAACTCTTTACCTTTCCACCACCAACATCTATTTTACCCAATCAGAACTAGGCTGGACAAAGCTCTGGACCGAGCACGACGAGACGGGACGTGCAGCGGAATCGACCAGTCAGTTCGTCTTCGGCACCAATCCTTCAAACATCTAAATTGCACATACAAACGCGTGTTCGAAACGGTACTCCGTTAACGTCCCAATATAACTATTCTACACTTTTCACTAAATAAACACTCTCTTCGACCACACAGGATCTGGATCCTTATTATTTCAACTAGTCACGCAATATTAAATTGGCGCGTGATAAGCGTTCTTGGAAATCGAAGGGATTCGATACCGTAGGACGCTACATATTTTTGGTCCTTCGAGCCGGATCCAACTTCCTACGGAGACCTACTCTTGGTCCTTCGCGTATAGTCGTGTGTGTTAGAAGAAGTGATATCAATCTCTGTGTAGATTACTATTGTTAATCACAAGTGAGTGAGTGAAACTACGTGAACAAGAAGACATGGCAGAGCTTCTACACCAGGCAAAAACACAACGTAGAACCGTTCGGAGCCAACAGACCACATTTCGGAAATTCTTGGCAGAATATCACTCCAGGCAGAATGCATTCGATCAGCTTAAGTTTAGACTTGAGAGATTAGACGAAATGTGGAAGAACTTTGATAAAGCGCAAGCGGTATTAGAAGACCTAGATCCTGAGGGTGAGGGCATGTCCAGCAAAAGAGAGGAAGTAGAGGAAGTTTTCTTTGATTTAAAGGCCAAGGCACAAGCGCTCTTAAATTCGGAAAATAGCAATCTAACAACACCGGCCATCTCGAATTTATCGGAAGCCTCAGGATCAAGAGTCAGTGCAAAATTACCGAAGCTAAAACTTCCTGAATTCAATGGTTCTTACGAAAAATGGATTTCGTTCAAGGACGCCTTCACTTCACTCATACACAACGAAACATCGCTGGACGCAGTTCAGAAGCTGCAGTATCTACGTTCCTGCCTAACAGGGGAGGCAGCGGAAGCAATTGCGTCATTTCAGACGACCGCCGAAAATTACGAAGAAGCGTGGTCATTGTTAACCGAATTATACAACAACCCGCGAGTGATTATTCTGAGACATTTGTCGATACTATTTTCTCTGGCACCTATGCAAAGGGGTTCGCCCGAGAGTCTGCGTAAATTACTGAATGATACCCAACAACATCTGCGATCTCTAAAATCACTAGGGCAACCCACGGAGCATTGGGATGCAATTATTGTGCATCTTCTGACAGAAAGACTCGACAAAGACACGCGCCGAGAATGGGAGCACTCGCTAACAGATACGACCATGCCGACGGCAAAAGGCATGATGACATTTCTCACAAGGGTAAGCCAAGCTGTAGGACATAATGCAGTCGATAATAAATATAGCCATTTGAATTCGAAACCTCGCAATTTCCGCACCGCGCAGGCATTAGTGGCATGCCAAGTATCATGCCATATCTGTGGAAAATCTCACCCTACACAGCGGTGTGAGAAATTAATAAGATTAACACCGTCGGCTCGCCTTACCACGGTGAGAGAAGCAAAATTATGTACAAACTGCCTACGGCCAAATCACACTGCTTATAAGTGTACGTCAAGCAAGTGTCGCAGGTGCAGCAAGAATCACCATACCCTGCTACATTTGGGCGCCAAACCTGCACCGCTGGACGCATCGAACAATGACGAGCCTCAGGATGAGCAATCTATAGTACGGCCCTCTGCGTCAACGTCGGCGATGGCAACTCGGATTTCAAAGGTACCGTCAGAAGTCCTATTATCAACAGCGCAGATTTATATTTTTGACAAAGACGGCATCAGACATAAATGCAGGGCGTTACTCGACTCCGCTTCCCAATCTCACTTTATCACGAACCGATTGGCCGACCTTCTGCAATTGCGTAAGAGGGAAATACGCACGCCTGTTAGCGGTCTAAATAATATTTCAACAAGCACCAATTACGCCGTTACAGCTACCCTACAGTCCAGGGATACGAGATTTATAGCGAATATAAATCTACTAACAATACCACGAATCACGGACCTCTTACCGTCAAGCCAGGTCAATCGGGACAAGATAGAAATTCCGGCTAACGTCCCCCTTGCCGATCCCGAATTTCATAAACCAGCGGAAATCGATATCCTCATAGGAGCAGGGCTATTCTTTTCTTTAATGAGCGTGGGACAAATTAGGCCGGTAGTGAAGGACTCAAGATCGAGACCCACGTCCCTAGTGCTCCAGAAAACCCGTTTGGGATGGATCATCTCGGGTGAGATGCTACAACACGATGCATCATCCAGGCCATCCCGCTGTCATTTAAGCGTGAAATCTGAGGACGACTTGGACGCTCAGATACAGAAGTTTTGGCAGATGGAGGAAATCAAGGACGTACCGATTCTCACAGAAGAGGAAAGGCAGTGTGAAAGGCATTTCCTGCATCACACTCGACGAGCAGAATCAGGGAAATACATAGTAAAACTACCGTTCAAGGAAAGGTCACCGGTCCTTGGAGATTCTTATGGCACAGCCCTTAAACGTTTCCGCTCTCTCGAATTCAAATTGAACAGGAATCCTGCACTAAAGGAACAATATAGCCAAATCTTAGACGAATATATACATTCGGAATACATGTCGGAGATAACGGAAGCAGGTCCGCATGAGAAGGGTTACTTCTTGCCACATCACGCGGTAATAAAGGATTGTAGCACCACCACGAAGCTGAGAATAGTGTTCGACGGGTCGACCAGTACTACAACTGGGGTGTCGCTTAATGAGGTATTAATGGCTGGACCAACGATCCAAGAGGACCTATTCTCTATTGTGACGCGTTTCCGCACTCATAACTACGTTCTTTCCGCGGACATAGAAAGGATGTTTCTTCAGGTGATGATACATCCTGAAGATCGAAAATATCTGCGTATCCTATGGCGGAGAGAACCTGAAGAAACAATTAAGACATATCAACTGAATACGCTTCCATTCGGATTAACATGCTCCCCGTTCCTGGCAGTGCGGAGCTTACAACAATTAGCCGAAGATGAGAAAGACAGTCATCCAAGGGCAGCGGCAATACTCTTAAGGGATTTTTATATAGACGATTTACAAACAGGCGCAGAAACCCTGGAAGAAGCGTGTGAAATTCGGGACGAACTCATTAAGCTCTTGAGAAAGGGAGGTTTTCACTTGCGGCAGTGGTGCTCAAACAACAAGTATATCCTGAGTGCTCTTCCTGAGAATATAATCAATCGACGTCTGTATCAAGATGGAGGCGCTGTTATCAAGGCTTTAGGGATTCATTGGAACTCCGTGGAAGACACCATTATTTATACGGTTAAAAATAACCCCGTACCAGGTAAGGTAACAAAACGAGGGGTGCTATCGGAAATAGCCAAGTTGTTCGACCCGTTAGGACTCATTGGCCCAGTCATCGTCACGGCGAAGATCATTATGCAACAACTCTGGCAGCAAAAACTTCAGTGGGATGAGTCTCTCCCGGCTCCACTGCACACGGCATGGAGGAACTTTTATGAACAATTACATATCCTTAATAACCTAACGATACGACGGCAAATAACAACAAGACACAGGCAAGGCATGGAACTGCATGGATTTTGCGACGCTAGTGAAAGAGCGTACGGCGCCTGTCTTTACCTTCGAACAACGGACTTAGACGGAAGGACTACCTCGCAGTTAATTTGCGCAAAATCTCGGGTGGCCCCCCTTAGGACTATCACCATACCTAGGCTGGAACTGTGTGCGGCGGTTTTGCTGGTCAACTTGTACAAAACCGTGAAGGGCATTCTCAATCTTGAATTCGATAAAATAGTCCTTTGGTCCGATTCGACCATAGTCATTCACTGGATTGGATCGGCAGCGCACACGTTGAAGACATTTGTAGCGAACCGGGTTGCCGAAATACAGAACAGCACGTCAGCGAAGGAGTGGAGGCACGTGGCATCGTTAGACAATCCTGCAGATGCTTTATCAAGAGGTCAATTGCCATCGCACTTCATGAACAATAAGGTATGGTTTGACGGACCGGCATGGCTGAACAAGGACGAGTCTCATTGGCCGAAAATGAATTTGAAAATTCTGCCTGAGATTCCGGAACAGCGAAGACAGATAGTACTCAATACTATAAACGATAGCAACGAACTTTTAAGAAGATATTCATCGCTGATAAAGCTTAAACGCGTAATTGCATACTGTCTACGCTTTAAGAACAATTGTCAAGGGGACAGAAGAATTACGAAGACGCTTCAACCTTCGGAGATAAGGGAAGCAACAACCTGTATACATAGGATGCTCCAGAGCCAAGTTTTTTCCAGAGAAATCTGTAGCCTACAGCAGAGGAAGGAACTGCCGCCTGACTCCAAACTGCGATCGTTAAACCCATTCCTTGATGAGGCGGGAGTGCTAAGGGTTGGCGGTAGAGTGAAAAACGCAAACATACCTTACGCGCAAAGATATCCTGTTCTCTTACCCAGATCGCATCCAATAACTGACTTGGTTATCGGGTACGAGCATCTTAAAAACTATCATGCGGGGGTGCAGGGCACCTTGTATGCAGTCAGAGAGAACTAAACGAAAAACTTCGCATAACGAGGAAAGGTCCAAAGAGGGACTGTGTTGTCTGCTCTACAAGGAAAGAAATGGATGGCAGACGTCAAACAAGTGATTACTGTGACACTTGTTTTCAAAGATATCACACCATGGTGAATTACAAAATTTAAAAAAGAAAGAATCAATCCATTCATTTTCCATGTAACTGGTTGTATTGCGACTAGCATGCTCTCCAGACGTGTGCAGAGAATATTCAGTGCTATATTGTATTTTACACTGCCAAATATATTTAATTTATTTATACTTTTTACCTAGCAAATCCATATCATTAATGAATTCCAGTACCTAGAAAATATGCTACAGTTAATGCCATATCTTCGATGTTCGTTACAGTTAGTTCAATTTGTACAAATCGTGTACAGCAATCGGTCATTTCATAGAAAATGTGTTTCAAAGAAAAACATCCTGCGGATCGAAAACCAATTATTTTCTAAATATGAATACAGTTTTCTATAGCTTATATTATAATGAAAGTAGAAAACCCCGTGCCCTAAATCGGTATGATCACAAACATGGGAATATAAGATGATGGAATTGTTGAAAAGCGAAAAAAAAAAAAATACCATAAGAACGTATAATAACAATAACATTATTGAACATTAATTTCAATCTGTAACATCGATTAGGTAAATAACGTGAAGTTTACCTTCGTGAATAAGAAACCGAGAAGAACGATGCTCTGTCGCAATTAGTTTTCAAAAAATTAATTCTTTTAAAATTGTCCCATTTTTGGCTAAAATGAAAGATTACACGAAAACTAAAAATGCTAGGAGGTTCATTTTAAGTTATCTAATATATAGTATCGTATACTGTAGATATTTCTGGAGAATAAATCACGGAACAGAACTGTCGGAACAGTTTGTAACTTGGTTAGATGGAGAAAATATTCGTCTGTAAAACGTATACGACATTTTACCGCCACGCATCCATTGCTCGCTTATCTAAACTCGATAATGTCGTAGCAGTGCGTAATCGACGTCGATAGTAAATATTCGATTGGGTCATATTTAACATATATATGTTTAATTCTTTCATATATTCTTTGATATATATTAATATACTAATTACTAATCATAAAGAATTTTTCTCATTCGTTCTTACTTTTAAGAAATTTCATAATAACGTATTCAATCCATAAATATAAATTATAAGTTCCAACACTACGCGACCTTGTTAAAGAATAAACACAACTGTTCAGGACTTATACAATTTTTTTGCGGCAAAAAAATATACATATATGTAGATATAAAATGAAAGGATTACGTATAGCACGGATCGCAAGTTCATAAATGTCTTCGTTTTGATCAACGTTTGTAAGTTACGTGCTTATTGTTGTTTTCGTGTTT
>NW_016918645.1:39252-66104 GCF_001483705.2 Eufriesea mexicana
CTCAGCCGCAGATTCTCCCTGGCGCCCCCCATATAAAAATGGGGAGTTTACAAAGCAATGCAACTGATACAACTGAGCAACGTACCGCAATAATAAATAACAAATTACTGTTCATCGTCATGACAACCGATTAATAGGCTATATAGGTCGGTAAGTGTCGGTGACAAAAAGCCGATTAATAGGCTATCGGTCGGTAGGTGTCGGCGACAAAAAGCCGATTAATAGGCTATCGGTCGATAAAGCGTTAACACTAGAACTATCAAAGCAGTCAAAATGATTTGTTTTAGAATTTTTATTCGTACAATTGCTGAGGTTCTGCATTTGCTTATGGCAAAATTGATATCGAGTTTTAATCGATTGTGATCGTAATCACGTATCCTCTCTTACCCTCATTGTACTGCTTTAATTATCGTCAATAATGTATATGATATTTAGGTACTCATTACAGATCGGAAGTTCTAGCGTTAAACGGTGATCGACACCCGATAACTGGGCGACAGCGAGTCGCAAGGCATTGTCAAGAGCCAAAGTTTCCCCGACCATGAAGAACTCTCTTCGAGACCGTTCGCAGTGCCTAGTTCCTAGTCTAAATTGTACGCTAGTACAATAGCGATGAATTAATTATCTACTGCGATCCCATAATCCTCAGTTTACCAAGTGCAATAGAACTAATATATCAGACAGAACTAATATATGAGTCTATGAATAAAAAAGTACAATATTGCCAGCAAATTTTGTAAAATCAACAGCACACTTTTCTATGAAACGCAAAGAACTCTCGAAATTATAGGGGAATTACTATACGAATATCTAAAATTCATATCTCGATGTCACGGTAGAGCGCGGTGATAAATAAATATGTTTAAATAATACTTAAATGTTACATTTTGCATCACCTTCAAATTCTTCGGATGTTATTAAACAACATATAAATATTACCATATTTGGGAATGCCTTACATTCATAACAGCAAAAGCCTTCAGAATTCATAAACAATTGCGTTTATTTCTTAACAATTTGATATTGTAAAGTCATTTGTATTTATGTATCGAATAATGAAATAGTTTTAAAGTAAAAATGATTCGAAAAAATTTGTTATAATTCTACAATTAGTAAAAAATAGCATATAAAACATATAAATGTTATACATATAACAAATGAGATTTATCGAACGACGCTTTTGTACACATGATTACTGTTATGACAAAATTAAATAAACCAACAATAGCTACGTGGTTGTGAAACCCCAGTTCGCGTTCCTGCCAACATCGAAGATCATCCCGATATTTTCTTTGGATGGTTTTTTCATCGGATCTACAGAATACGATAGTATACAGAAAATTCCTGCTAGATAACAAACTTATTGTAAAAATGTAAGAATAGCGCGTAGAATCAATCGCAATTATTCAAAAGCACAAATAATTATAATTATAGATATCGATTAATTCGCAAAACTCCGACCTAACTTTTAAAATGAAAAAAGAACCTCTTAACTCTTTCACTTTTCGCGTAATTTTTCATTTTATCCAAAAACTCAGGCCTGTTTAGAAAAACTCAGATTTTTCGCAAACTGAAGGTGCTAAAACTATTTCGTTATGAATTCGTTTTGAGCAATGTACATAAACTCTACATGAGTTATCTAATATGTATTAAAGGTTAAAAGAAGATTTCGAAACTGGGAATAAGAATATAACCATCAGGTAAATTATTCTCCAATTCTTTCGATACGCACAGAAGACGATCAACATAAGACCGTATTAAATATCTGCGACCTCATGGTTATATATACGTATTTGTAGCATACATTACATTAATCCATGTACATATTGTAGTATCGCAGAATTTCCACCTCGTGTATAGGTGACTTTAGTTTGGAAGGTCGCCGAGGGTTCGAGGGCCAGGTCGTTCGGAAAAACCCCGGCGATGCGTCAGGCCCTTAGCATGACCATGTATTTGGTCATGTTGGGGGAAGCTTTCGAGGAATATATATAAGAAGGCAAAAATGGTTAGCGAACAGTTCTTGAGAGACAATTACGTTGGGGTAGTGATGTTGGAACAGTTATGTTGTGTACAGTTCTGGGGTAGAGTTTAGTTGAAACAGTCGAGTTGTAATTGTGTTGTTAAGTTGTAGTTGTAATAGTTGATATATTTATATTCCTAGACTTTATCGTAACCGCATATTGTATTATTATTTTATTACTAATAAATAGAGTACTATTATTTACCACCACCATAGTCTCTACAATATGTAAATATTACAAAGAATAAAAATAAAATCGCGCCGCTGCCTACATTGCCCTCACCCCGTACATGCTTTCACGCGTACCCGTATCCGCACCATTGCACCAACGCACCTCACTCCTCCGCATCTTGGATCAACGCACCTGTCAGTTATCATACTAATCCATTCCATCTCCCCATCAATCACTATTCAAAAAAAAAAAAAAAAAAAAAAAAAAAAAAAAAAAAAAAAAACCGTGCCCTTTGTATACTAAACACAATATCCCCATACTTTAAGATTGAACTTAAGTTTAATAATTATGATGAAGCGATAAGCGTAGTAAAATTTAAGCGTCTAGAGTTAAGATTGCGAGTATTCCACTCAAGAATCATCGATCTCGTATTATCTTCGCCACTAAAATCAATCGTTGTATGTTTCAGTTTGTTTGCATTGTATATATTGTTGTAATTTATTGGTGCATTAAATGTATGTTACAAAAAAAGCGACGTGAGGGTAACGTTCTAGAATTGTACCCTGTAGACCAGGGTTCAATTCTTTTTATCTAAATTAATTCGATTTTATACTTCTTAAATGTTAAACAAAAATTACTTTATTTTCTAGAAGGCATTAACTATATCAAAAATACGAAATGTAATATATAAAGTAATATAAAAAGCAATATAGAAAAAAGTAAAAAAAGTACAAAAATACATAAAATAGGAAAATATAAAATGCTTTTAATGGATATTCATTATTTCCAAGTGAGTGTAACAAAATCATAAAAAAGTAAAAAGTTTTGATTTATAATTACAAAAAAATACATCAACTAATTTTTACACTTTTGTTATGATTTTTGTTTGTTTTTTTTTGCAATTATAAATCAAAACTTTTCACTTTTTTATGATTTTGTTGCATTTACTTGTAAATAATGTATATCCATTAATCGAAATCTGAAAAAATCCTTCTTTGTCTAGTTATTTTATTAATCTTTATCGCATTATCGATTGATAAGGAGACTGCAAAGTCCTCGAGTCGCCGATTTTGTTCAAATTTGGTAGGATATTAGATTTAGTTCCCCCGATGATGAAGATATATGATTATAGGTGCCACTACTCAATAATTTTTAAAATATTTGCAATTGAAGATTTATCGTACGTTTAATTTAATTCTGTTTAGGTAGGTTACAATTTAATGGTTTGGCGTAATGGCAATATATACATATATACCATTATATGGGCAGACACTCGATAGTTTTTTATATATATGTTGAAGGATAACAATATGCATTGTCGTGTTGTCTTAAGGCGTCTTCGACGTTTTGGAACCTTAGCGATAATGAAATCGATATAAACAGTTGAGAATTACAACAGGCCAACCGCTTTTTCTTTCCACTCTCACCTTTCAGTTGCGTGTTATTTGTCGCCGCGTTTGGATGAAACGGGTCGAAGTGTGAATGACTGTGTTGTTTACCATGGTTTTCGTTCCAGACATCGAACAGGAAATATTCGTTCTATAATTATGTTATATTTCTTATATTCTATTCTTAATTAAATTACTATTTCACTAAAAAGTGTAAACTGTGTATTTTTTAACCTTAAATCTACAACAATATACATAACAAGAGAAGCAAATCTACCAAAATACAAAGTTTCAACGAAAACGGTGATCCGGAAGTTTTGTACTCTCCTTATTAGTGACCTGACAAACGCAGGCCAACGCTGGAGTTCAAACCAGCTGAGTTATTCTTACTTTGACTAATTGTAAGGACCAATTAGTCATCTTCACTCCACCAGAATAAGAATATATATAAGCACCTCCGAAAATTGTACTGGGTCAGTTCGTTCTTCGCCGATATATAAGTATATTATGGTATTTTCCGATATAGCCTTGTTGCAGAATTCGTATTGCAAACAGAAGCGTTCCAAAGTATTTTAAAGAGATTAATCGGTCTACAACCTTCTTCACCCGGGTTGCAACGTTACTGTGGGATTAACTACGACACGGCAGAAATTTGGAAACACACGATTAGCTCGGCCAACAACTATCGTAACAAGAGACGTAAAGACGTTGACTAGCTCTTTATTTGCGAACAACGCCTTCGGGCACTTAATCATAGTCGTTGCCTCTGAGCGAACACCGCCTTTAGACGCTATGTTCATTTGTTATCAACAACTTTCCAATAATGCACATTTATCGCTTTTTTCGACGCACTGGCAGCATACGTTTCTTATACAAAGTTTTCTTTCATAAAAGTCGAATATAATATCCATAAATTATGCCTCCATCATGGACAGATTGACGAATATGACCTACGATGATATAGAACTGTCTGCATCCTAAATATAGATTCTGAACATTCTGAAATTTTTGAAGAAATTGGATATAAAGGTGAAAATAGAAAAACATATCACAAAAGACGACGCCTATTGCCAAGTAGCTCGGAACCAAATTCCGAAAATATGGAGGAATTATCAGAAATTAATCCACGGCAATTTCTTTGGAGCGCGCAAAATTTGATTTGAAAAGTTTTTAATTTCGATGAAAATCTATCAGGAATTAAGGCAAATATCAGTGATAAATCGTTAATATTAGAAATCTTTCAACTTTTCTTTTCCGAAAATATACTTAAACATCTTGCAAAAGAAATGATTATACCACGAATACTTTACACAGCAAGTGCTCACGATTGATCACATGGAAAAACACAACAGTAAGCGGAATGTATCGATTTTTTGCTGTGTCGAATTACTCTTAATGTCAAGAGTAAAGAAATTGTCAATAGATGAATATTGGTCAACCGACGAATTAATAGGAACAGAAAGTTTTCCAAGAATCATGAAAAAAGACAGATATACACTTACTCACAAAAGTTAAGAAACAACGTAATCTTTTGGTAATTTGGGTATATTCTCTATCTTCTAAGATACATAGGATGAAACGAAGATTAGTATAATAGAATAACATTCCATACATCAATATACAATGAGTTTTTTTTCGAACATACTTGTGCAAGGGCCACAATTAAATTGACTCGAAGAAATAAGGCAAAAGCTGCGTGACATAAATAAAATAATGTATATCCATTAATCGAAATCTGAAAAAATCCTTCTTTGTCTAGTTATTTTATTAATCTTTATCGCATTATCGATTGATAAGGAGACTGCAAAGTCCTCGAGTCGCCGATTTTGTTCAAATTTGGTAGGATATTAGATTTAGTTCCCCCGATGATGAAGATATATGATTATAGGTGCCACTACTCAATAATTTTTAAAATATTTGCAATTGAAGATTTATCGTACGTTTAATTTAATTCTGTTTAGGTAGGTTACAATTTAATGGTTTGGCGTAATGGCAATATATACATATATACCATTATATGGGCAGACACTCGATAGTTTTTTATATATATGTTGAAGGATAACAATATGCATTGTCGTGTTGTCTTAAGGCGTCTTCGACGTTTTGGAACCTTAGCGATAATGAAATCGATATAAACAGTTGAGAATTACAACAGGCCAACCGCTTTTTCTTTCCACTCTCACCTTTCAGTTGCGTGTTATTTGTCGCCGCGTTTGGATGAAACGGGTCGAAGTGTGAATGACTGTGTTGTTTACCATGGTTTTCGTTCCAGACATCGAACAGGAAATATTCGTTCTATAATTATGTTATATTTCTTATATTCTATTCTTAATTAAATTACTATTTCACTAAAAAGTGTAAACTGTGTATTTTTTAACCTTAAATCTACAACAATATACATAACAAGAGAAGCAAATCTACCAAAATACAAAGTTTCAACGAAAACGGTGATCCGGAAGTTTTGTACTCTCCTTATTAGTGACCTGACAAACGCAGGCCAACGCTGGAGTTCAAACCAGCTGAGTTATTCTTACTTTGACTAATTGTAAGGACCAATTAGTCATCTTCACTCCACCAGAATAAGAATATATATAAGCACCTCCGAAAATTGTACTGGGTCAGTTCGTTCTTCGCCGATATATAAGTATATTATGGTATTTTCCGATATAGCCTTGTTGCAGAATTCGTATTGCAAACAGAAGCGTTCCAAAGTATTTTAAAGAGATTAATCGGTCTACAACCTTCTTCACCCGGGTTGCAACGTTACTGTGGGATTAACTACGACACGGCAGAAATTTGGAAACACACGATTAGCTCGGCCAACAACTATCGTAACAAGAGACGTAAAGACGTTGACTAGCTCTTTATTTGCGAACAACGCCTTCGGGCACTTAATCATAGTCGTTGCCTCTGAGCGAACACCGCCTTTAGACGCTATGTTCATTTGTTATCAACAACTTTCCAATAATGCACATTTATCGCTTTTTTCGACGCACTGGCAGCATACGTTTCTTATACAAAGTTTTCTTTCATAAAAGTCGAATATAATATCCATAAATTATGCCTCCATCATGGACAGATTGACGAATATGACCTACGATGATATAGAACTGTCTGCATCCTAAATATAGATTCTGAACATTCTGAAATTTTTGAAGAAATTGGATATAAAGGTGAAAATAGAAAAACATATCACAAAAGACGACGCCTATTGCCAAGTAGCTCGGAACCAAATTCCGAAAATATGGAGGAATTATCAGAAATTAATCCACGGCAATTTCTTTGGAGCGCGCAAAATTTGATTTGAAAAGTTTTTAATTTCGATGAAAATCTATCAGGAATTAAGGCAAATATCAGTGATAAATCGTTAATATTAGAAATCTTTCAACTTTTCTTTTCCGAAAATATACTTAAACATCTTGCAAAAGAAATGATTATACCACGAATACTTTACACAGCAAGTGCTCACGATTGATCACATGGAAAAACACAACAGTAAGCGGAATGTATCGATTTTTTGCTGTGTCGAATTACTCTTAATGTCAAGAGTAAAGAAATTGTCAATAGATGAATATTGGTCAACCGACGAATTAATAGGAACAGAAAGTTTTCCAAGAATCATGAAAAAAGACAGATATACACTTACTCACAAAAGTTAAGAAACAACGTAATCTTTTGGTAATTTGGGTATATTCTCTATCTTCTAAGATACATAGGATGAAACGAAGATTAGTATAATAGAATAACATTCCATACATCAATATACAATGAGTTTTTTTTCGAACATACTTGTGCAAGGGCCACAATTAAATTGACTCGAAGAAATAAGACAAAAGCTGCGTGACATAAATGAAGAAACATACAAAGTGTTGGAAGCCAGCTACGCTCATGCAACGATGACGACATGCCTGTCAAAGGTTACAGGGCATTACCGACCTTTGGAGTTCAAGGGGTCAGTTTTGAGGGCTTAAAAGAGCCTGCCGTCTTTCGGCTATTTATACATTGTTACCCATAGCGGCATCCAAATTAAAAAAGAAAAAATAGGACTCATACGTTTTAATTATATATCGTATAATAAACCTCTTACAAATAAGATTGCTATACAACTGAATACAGTTATTTCCCTGTGCGTTTGGCTATTTCCTCCACGAAATTCCCAACACAAAGTACTCGCAATAAGTTGAGGTCACAACGTAAAAGAACATATTCCGAAACATTTAGTTCCCTTTCTGACATCGCTCAGTCTAGTTCATATTACGGTTTGTTGGTTAGTTATATGACAAGAAGGCAACATTTAACAAACGCTGAAGAACGCTTCATTTTTGTAACAATGAAATAGCTGACGTCGCCAATCAGTTTGTATAAAATTCAGCCAATTATCGACGAATTGAACGAAAATTTTAAAAAGTATTACCATCCAACGGAATTAATTTGTATCGACGAATCAATGATCCCATTTCGTGGACGAATTATATTTTGACGGTACATGAAACAGAAGAGTCACAGATATGAAATAAAAATTTTCAAACTCAGTTGTGGCCTCGGATACGCGTGCAGGCTTAATGTCTACAGCGAAAAAAAACTTTCGACAAAGCGAATACGACGGCAACGAATGTAGTTATGAATTTGTGCGAAGATATATTTCATAAAGGTCATACACTCTGCACGGACAACTGGTACACTAGTGTACATTTGGCCAAAAAGCTCATAGAAAAAAATACCCCCGTTGCGACCGCAATAACGAATGTTAGACGTACCCTACCGTCCTTCTTGAGGATTAAGAATTATAACTCACTCAAAGACAAAGACTACGGGCAATGTTACCTACGACCAGACCCAACAAACGGGATACACGTGTGACTGACCCACCGAAATATTAAACAGCCATTCGTGCATAAATCTTGACCAAGTCAATACCGAAGGGAAACTTCTCTGATATTTTCCTACTCCTAAACCAAAGGTTCTTCTAAAACACCCCGTCCAATCAAAAATTCTCTTTCCTCCACCCACAACCACCCTAAACCAATCAACACAAACCGCGAGGAGACACCAGACAGAACACGACTAGACAAGACAGACGTTGGTTAAAACTCAAAGACATCGCGTCAGATGAAAATTAGAAGTCAGGCAATATACATCAAAAGACGTAAGACGCAAGACGAAAGGTGAAGACACCACATAAAACGTAAAACGGAAGACGAAGATGACATACCAAAAATGCATGTCCAAAATTAAAATTGACATTAGCGATATTTTTATAAAATTAAATAATCTCCACACTGTGAGAGGAGTCTTTATTTGGATGGCGTCACCCTGCATCGGGATCTATGTTTGTTTCGAGGGACCATCAAGATTATCGATTTTCGAAGCAGGACTGAGTGACGCAATGGGTCGTCATAGGGCCAGTAAGAACCTGACAGATGGGTTCCAGACAACACACTCTCTTTCGACAGTCAACCGTCTGCATCACGCATCGCACAAGACTCAAGCGTCACTTGTACCGCAAGAGAATAAAATATAATCAAAGTTTGAAGTTAGATCTCTATAAACCCGATCATTTACCACAGATCAGAAGTGGGATTACCACACGCGAGTTACAAAGTGAAGATCTGAAAGACTTTACATAGTGTGAAGGTGAAGATGTCATTTGGAAAACGGCATCCAAGTACGTCCCGGACACGCACTCGGGATCGTGAGGATTACGGTCATAGTAGAACCTTGGATTCGAGACATCGGAGCCGTGACTGATCAGCATGGAGACAACGAAGCCGGGACAGGGCTGCTCTGTGCCACAGCAGACGAGGCAAATCTTGGGATAGATCCCGAGACACTGGGAATGCAGAGTCAGGGGCATCTGAACGTTCATCCCAGGCGACTGGTGATAAAGAAATAATCGGTCGAGACGTCTTGAAAAAGGAAGACAGTGTCGCGTTATCGAATGCGAGGTGGTAACGTTTACTGTAAAGAATACGGAACGGAACGAAGTCTGCGAGAGAAGTAAACATGGTACTGAAGAGACCCTAAAGCCGATCGGAGGATCAGAGATAAACTATGATTATTCCGACCTAGCATTGATGACGCGACTCTGTTCTTTATTAAATAAATTTAGGAAGAATGTAGCAGTTAAGATGAGTGAGATAGGTTGTTGGACAGTAGGAGAGATTAAAATTGAATTAATACAGGATGAACCGGTATATCATAACCCATATCGATTGTCTCAAGTCAACCGAGTTAAAGTTAACGAAATTGTAAACGATTTGGAAGAGAGCGGCATCATTCGAGAGTGCACATCGTCTTATGCCAGTCCCGTGGTTTTAGCGCGTAAGAATGTTGGAATGCTAATGTTATTAATCGAGATATCTCACATTTATATGTCGATACTAAACTGTTTTGTGCTTATTACACACATATGTAAGATTGTGTACGTGTCGGTCGCTAGCTAAATTCTATTGTTATTACGATCTAGTCTCTTGTCTCTAAGCTATCGTTGTACAGCGCACACCGAGCGAATCACATAATATTATAACGTTCCCTTTGTATAATCTGTGTTCTTTCTTTTTTAACTCCACTGCCATACCAAATTCTATCAAAGAAGAATGGCGAAATTCGTATGGTCATTGATTACCGGGGCTTGAATGAGATCACAAAACGAATAAGTTACCATTACCGGTTATGGACGATCAAATTGACCAATTTTCACGGAGCAGCTTTTGAAAAAATTGAAGCAGTTCTAGAAATCCTAAAATCTAACAACCTGACTCTCAATCTTACAAAATGCAAGGTTTTTCAAAGTAAAATCGAATATCTAGGAAGGGAGATTTCGGTTGAAGGGATTAGGTTCGATGAATATGAAGTTTAAGCGATAAAAAAAAAACAAAAAAAAAAAAACGGCAAATCCACAAAACGTAAAGCAAGCCAGGCAATTTCAGGGTCTGACAGGATACATCCGGAAATTTATAACAAAAAATTTGCTCAACAAGTAGCTCTCCTAACAAATTTGTTGAAAAAGGATACCCCCTAGTCTTGGGGTGAGGCGGAATCCAAAGTAATTAAAGGAATGCGGCAACTTGTTTAAATTGCTTATATTGTAAGTCCTCCACGAATAGAAAAACCGGGATTTTTACACCCAATTGAGAAGGTATTTATTTCATTTTCTACAATTCAGTGTGACCACGTTGACCCATTCATTCACAGTAAGCGGAAGAATACCCAAATATTAACAATAATCGATGGGTTTACAAAATTTTATATTTTGGAGCCTGTGAGAAATACATCAACCAAAAGCGTAGTCAAAGTACTGAATCAGTTCGCAATTTTCGGAACTCCATCAGGTATCATTAGTGAACGGGGAAGTGCTTTTACTTCCCATGTGTTTAAATCCTTTTGCTTGGAGTATAGGATAAGGCATAAGCAATGCAGTAGCAACCCCTCGGATTAACGGGCAATGTGAAAGAATGAATAACATTGTATTAAATTCCTTGGTTGCTACGTGTGCAGGACAATCAGAAAACTATTGGAACGAGGATGTAAAACGGGTCCGAAGTGCAATAAATTGCACGAGGAATCGAACTACTCGAACGAGCCCTAGTTAATTGTTATTGGGGTATAAACCTGATAGCTCAACAGATATCAAGTTATTAACAGGAATCCAGAATATTCTGCATGATATTAATTTAAAGGAGCTCGGAAGGCAAGCTAAGATTGCCACGGGTGCCGAACAAGAGGCACGAAAAGGAGTTTTGTTCTTTGCAGGCATTTGCAGGCAACACATGGCATTTTTCGAATAACCAAACAATAACTGGTTTCAATAAGCTCGAAAACATTCAGCCCATACTTAGCTATTTATTCGATAAATTTAAATCGTTATACACGCCTAGGAAGGAACTTTCGCTCGATGAAAGCATTATTTCATGGCGTGGAAAATTATCTTGAAAAACATACAACCCGGCAAAAATAATAAAATATGGCCTACTTTGCCGGATGTTACGCGAAGCTAGAAGCGAATATATTTCCAACGTGGAAATATACCATGCGGAAGGAAAAAAATTGGACCAAACTATAATGTCATTAGTGGATAAAAATATATGTTTGGGATGTCACTTATATATGAACAATTATTATGACAGCATTCATACCGCAGAATTTCTTACGAAAAATGGTACAATTAGAGTAAATAGAGGTGTTTCCGAGTCTGAAGTATTTCAGCTTGAAAACTGGAGAATATGTATTTAAAAGAAAAGGTGAAATTTTAGTACAGGCGTGGAAGCCAATAACAAAAAAAAAACCGGTATACATGGTTTCTACGATACATTCGGGAGAATTAAAAAACGAATCAAATACATTGGAAAATAAAAAAAGAAATTATAAAACCGCATTCTGTCATAGATTATAAGAAATATATGATGGGTGTGGATTTGGCAGACCAATATTTGTCATATTATTCTATTTTGAGAAAGACGGTGAAGTGGATAAAGAAAACAGTACTGTTTCTTTTAAATTGCGCAATGTTTAATGCATTTGCATTATATATTGCGTTAATGGAAACCATTCATTAGCACAGGAGCAAATGTAGCGGTGTGAAGATGAAGACTTATGCATTGAAATTGTAGAGAAAATGTTTACCTAGAAATAGATATTTGGAAATAAAAAGAAATCTTCGTTTCAATGATAATTCAGAGCTCATCCCTAATAAGACAGCAGATCCGGATTTCAAAATAAGTCCACTAATAAAGTTAATGAAAGAACTGTGGGAATGTTCAGCTTTTAGGGTGGTGTGGTTAGAATGGTTGGTAAAACGGGAAAACAAAAGAAGCGCGAAGTACAAGTGAGTGTGTGTCCGACCATGTGGTGCGTGAATGTCCCTTTGCCACATGAAAATGTGCGATGAATAATAATTTAGAACTGTTGTGAGAATCCTTGTAAAATTTAATATTATTAATAAATAGTTTAATAAGTGACACCGTCAAGTTTTCATTATCCACCACAGCCCGAAGATCAAAGAATTAAAGTTAAAAATTAGTGAAAAAAGAAACCAATTCAAACTCGAGAAAGAAAAAGAAATACGATCCTTAATCAATTACACTAAATCACATATTTCATTTAGCGACATGGTATTAGAAAACAAAGCATCACATTCCACTCAGACCTAATCCCACAACTCTCTCACATTTTCTCCGTCACAGACGCACCAAATCAATCAAACCGGAACAACAGATGAAATAAAGAGAGGTATACTTGAACCGGTAATGCAAGAGCTCTCGTACATTTTCACCTGTATCGAAGAAAATTCCGCTAAAATTAAAGCTATAACCAGTGCGCTTGACCTCGACTTCCTTGCATAAAAAGAGGGAGAAAAGAAGAAGAAAAATAAAAAGGCAAGAAATGGAAAACGCGACATCCTACGCACAACCGTCAAAGAAACTGACAATTAGAAACCTCGATATCATTCAAATCAATGTTAATTCCATTATCACAAATGATAAAAGGGCGACACTTTTGGATTGCTTGAACCGGACATATTACTGCTTTCGGAAACCAAACTTTACTCAAAACACGTATTAAACTTTAAAAATTATAACACTGTTCGTACCGACAGGCAAAAAGACAAACAATCAGGTGGAAACTGCCATTTTAATAAGAAATGATATTAATTTTAGATATACGCCTCCTAAATTGTTCCATAAGTAACTCCCACTTTGAATGTACCACAGTCGAAATTAACATACAAAATAACGAGAAACTCTTTATCATATCGGCTTATACAAAAGATTCCGGCTGTAAAGGCTTCAGAGCCGAACAAAACAATTTATTCAAACTCTTGTAGCTGCATAAATTAAATCACTATTACTTATTAGCTGGCGACCTTAACACCAGGCATAGGGATTGAGGCAATCGGAATAGCAACTTCAGAGGCATCTTGTTCCATGACTGGGTCAGTAGTAATAAAATAGGTTACAGGATAAATTTCTTAAGTTCAACCGTACCGTCTTTCCCCAAAAACAGTTCCTTCATAGACCTCTGTTTAGCCGATTCCCGTATAATTTTCCACAACCCTTCGTTATAAAAATTTCCATTCGTGGAAAAGACCTCCTTTCACTAGACATAACCTCTCCGTTCAAAAATTTCAACAAGACAAACTGGAATAAATAAAAAAAATCTTTATCTAAAGATAGCCACTTCGATATACTGAACGATCGAAACCTCTCGACAGACGAAATTGACAACCACCTTGCACAGATGCAATTTTACATATCCGAAGCAATAGATAAATTCGAAAAAACGCCAATGACTGATAAAAATATCTACAGTGATAATATAGATGAAGCGCTGAAGAAAATAAAAGAAAAAGGACACACGGTAAAGTGCATTAATAAGATAAATGCTCGAATAAAGAACGCATCCAGAATAAAAAGTACAAAAACGCTAAAACCAACGCCAAAGTTAACTGATAAGAAAAACGCAACGCTACAGCCACCGAAGTTGCCGCCAACGAAGAAAGTAGCATCCGCTAACAAATCACTGGAAGTAAGCGAGAAATCTTCACTTCCACGATACAATGATTTGATGGAAATAGAAAAACTGTACAAAAGAGTGGAGCTTCTTACTAAACAATTGGAGGAGGAAAGAGCGAAGAATAACGGTGGAAATTCCTGTCGTTCCCCGCCCAGCCAAGCCGAGCCACCAAACCAGGTATCCGGAACGAAAGAAAACCCAGCAGCCCCGGAAAACGACACACGAATAAAGGACGGGGAACAGTGGACGAAAGTGGGATCAACCAAGAGATCTCGCCTGAGCCAGCCTACGAGTTCACCGGCCAGTGGCAGCACCAGCCATCATCAGCAACCTCAAAGGATGGACGCACAGCTTCCATGCATAGCAAAGAAGATAAAGAGAACCAAAACTGTCATCGAGCAACAAAGTCCCGCAAATACTGTTGAAATATGTATAATTTTGACCACCGCTACGTAAATGAGCGTGTATAGCGTGAGATGCTCGCTAAGCTAGAGTAGTAGGAAAAACTTCCGCGAGGCGCGCTTTAGGTCACTCACGCATGCTCGCTTGCTTGCCTGTGGCTGGAAGGATGGAAGCAGAGAGAAGATGTAGCGTCGTATTAATGTGTTAATAAATCAGAAGTTATTGGTGACATCGAGAGTTGTAGATGAGGGAATCTCATCCTAATAATACTAATAATAAATACTATTAAAGAAAGTATGAATATTTTGTGCTTACGGACCTCATTTATTAACAAATACTACAGGGGCCCGCCAATCAGGTAAAAAGCGCAAGACCACCCCCTATTACGATACTCGATACAGCCTGTAAAACAACTATAGAAATCGTTTCGCAAATAACATCGGACTTTTACAAAAAAAAAATTTCCAACGGCAAACATCTTTTGCATTCGTATTCGATAACCGTGCATAAAACTGTATGCGAATTACTAAAAAAACACAGCATAAAATTTTTTACCTACACCCCGAAAGGCACGAGATATATATCGGTGCTATTGAAAAACCTAGACGGCGACTTCGATTCGGAAATAGTACTTAATGAGCGTCGATTGAAAAATATTCCAAATGTTCAGTTCGAAGGGGTAAAAAAATTCGAGACGAGAAAATCAATTCTTGAAGGGAAAAACCTCCCAATCTATATAGTACAGCTGTCTCCTGACAGCAAAACGGGTAATTTAAAGCAGATCAAAATTGTACTTTACTCCCTGATCCACTGGAAAAAAATATTAAAAAAAGAACGAGTGCAATGCAAAAGGTGGCAAAGAATAGGCCACATTGCCCTTAATTGTAACTTAGAATATAGATGCGTGAAATGTAACGTTCAACACAAGCCAGGAGAGTGCTCGCGACAGATGCAACCGTTGACAAGCTTTATTGCGTCAACTGCAAGATCTTCGACCACCCTGCTTCTTACAGAGGACTTCCTACAACGCGATGTTCTCGATCAAAGAAACAAACATGCATACAGAAACGCACGCTACCGCCATGGAAACCAACAAACCCATACAAACTGACTCACTGAACACACCTAACGCGACATTACTAGCTAAATTAGACAAATTTCAAACTCTATAAACCAACAGATCGCGCGTATCGCGGAAACTGTAGAAATAAATAGTAACAAAATTAACTTTATCCCTAAATCCCTCGGAATAGATTTTTTAATCTATCCCAGGAAAATAGTAGAAACCCACGTTGCTAACAAACTTACGTTAAAATGACTGAAAATAATACAAATAAACGTAAATCCTATAATAACAAACGAAAAACGCGCCTCTTTCCTGGATTGTTTCAACAACCGCAAGCCGGATATAGTTCATTATGCGAAACGAAACTAAATTCTAGACACAAAATTGTATCCGAAAATTACAACTTTGTTCGAAGCGATATATATATAATGCTAAACAGACTGGAGGAACAGGCACCATCATCCGTAAAAACATTAAATTCAGACACGTTTGCTTATACCACGAAACGACAGACAAAAGCTTCGAATTAACAGTTATAGAAATAAAGTTACAAGACGCGGACAAGCTATTCGTAATCGCAAGGTACGCTACGAGCATTTGTAAGAATAATTTCATGGTAGAATTTAAATCCCTCTTTAGACAACTCGAGCTATATAAAGACAATAATTTCTACATAATAGCTGGTGACCTGAACGCGAAACATCACTAATGGGGTAATGCTATAAATAGCAGAGGGAAAGCACTGAATACTTGAACCCTCGAAAACCATATCCATACCGCTCTATCCACAGAACAGCAATACCTTCCTATCCAAAGAGCAATGTCTAGCTAGAACTCTGTTTAACAGATAGCAGCATTATATTCCACAAAACCTCCGGACACCACATTCTAGACTCGTTCGAAAATGATAGCGACCATCGAACCGTCTTGATGGAAATATCGATACCCTCGATGGGGACGCTAGAAATAGACGAATTACTAACACCGGACAGATACAACTTCCATAAATCCGACTGGAGAAAATTCACAAAATTCCTAATCAAGACCGCCATCACAGACATCGAAAATAACAAAAATCTAAAGACAGAAGAAATAGACCACCTCCTCGATAAAATAAACAACATAAACAGTGTCATAGTTCATTCAGTCCCTTGTATAACAACTAACTACGACACGACAGACAAATAGATCACCCCTCGCATCAAACAATCAGACGCGCAGAAAAACCACATACTCACGCGACTAAACACATTCACGAGACTCGAATCGTACACGAATAGAAACATCGTGATATCAGCGCTAAAAGACTCGCTGAAAACCGTTAGATACGAAATCGAGAAAGCGATTCATAATTCCGTCAATACCTTCTGGAAGAATAAGATCTCCAGCATATCCTTGCGACAACCCTTGAAATTTTTTCCCGCGATTAACAGCATATTCCGACCGAAGGAGGCAAGCGTTATAGGAACCTTAAAAATTCCTATGACAAACGCACACCTCCTTTGGAATTCAAACGTGCGATTAGACATTCGTCAGACAGATCCGCGACGAAACATTCTCATCACGGAGACAGAACACAAACTATACGTCCTCGGTAGGCACTTTGAATCGGTGCATACGCAAAACTTACAGCTTTCCGATATTATCGGGCAGAAAATAGACAAATTTAAACAGGAAATCGTGGAAGACCGACTTAACGACAAGACAGTATGTACATTCGACAACGACAATACGGCGGACAATCCAATGGATTCAGTAAAAAATACTCCAGTTTCGACAACATTCCTAATATCGCTCTTAAAAATTTACCGTTGCTATATGTATACAATTACGCGATTCTTTTCAATAATTGTTTAAACAGGATGTATTTTCCAATTTCCTGGAAGACAGCAAAGTTAATAAAAGTAAAAAAGAAAGACAAAAGGGGAAGTAATCCAACGAATTACCGACCAATCATTCTTCTCGCGAATATTAGCAAAGTTTTCGAAACAGTCGTACACAAATCGCTAACGACGTATTGTAACGCAAATAGCATTATCCCAGAGAAGCAATTCGGGTTCAGGTATGAAAATTCGACAATTCACGCTATTTCCAAATATACATCCGACATTTGTTGAGAGAGAAACACCGACGAACGCGTAGGCACGTTTCTAGTAGACCTGGAGAAAGCTTTTGTCACGGTGTGGCTGGACGAGTCTCTTCTTCAAACTCACGAGGGGAAACTTTTCGCCGCATTTTGTCAAAATGATTCTTCTCAAATGATCTGTATCGTCACGGAAAACAATTACTCGTCCACAAAAACGTTCGCGATTGAGAGCGGTTTGGAACAAGGCACTGTCAATTCCCCCATCTTGCTTGGTATATACATAAGCGATTTACTCTAATAGAGTAATATTCGAAGCGTAGAAACAGAAAGAAATATTGGTGGCTCGATATCCGTTAAAAGCAACTTACATATAGTTGTTAAGAAACATTGTAAGCAGTCATGTTCCAATAAACAAATGAAACTCAACCCGAAATCCACCTTAGTACGGCGACCTGTATCCCCGATAAGGAGAGGATAAATTCTCGTTTTGTTTCCCCTTTTATCTCTCCCACTTAATCATTTTCGCTTTGTTTTTCGTAATTTTCAGATTGCTCATACTTACTGTATAATATAAGCTTGAAATAAATAAAAACATATATATTCCATCTACCTCCTACTCCCTCATACTCCTCTCCTCCTATTTATTTATCTATTTATTTATTTATCTAATCCACCCTTTGCACCTTACCCACTTAAAACCAAAAGCTGTATAGTTTTCGTGCCTTTTATAGATAGGCAAACACGCATGCTAATTTAAGATAGTTCTTAAATTCTTAAGTTTATATAATATTATCCTATAGCGACAAACGCGGTAGATTAAGTTTGATTTTAGATCGCGAGTGCTGGAGCCAACGAGTCTAAGTTTTCATTTGTAATCCTTTTGTACGTTTTTGTTCTTTTATGTGTATATTATTGTATCTAATTTCTGGCGCAATAAACGTATGTTAAATTGGAATTGGAATTGGCCTGGTAGGGTAGCCTTTATCCCCTACAATACATTTATTTTATACAAGTATTTAACTGGAAGAAACCTATTGTTTGCTAAATTTCATTTACATTTCATAAAAAATTTTACACAAGTACCACGCAGGTAGAACACGTGAATATAAATCAATGGGTGGAAATCCTAATAATCTGCTTTTTCGCTTAATACAAAGACATTTTCCGTCTTCGTGCATAAAAGAATACAGCAATTCGAAGAAATGCAAGACGTAAATGTGTAATATGTCAAAAGCATAACAGAAGAAGTGAGATACATTACCTATGTAAGAAATGTGATGTAGGATTATGTATATATCCGTGTTTCAAATTATATCATACTTTATTAGGTTATTAGATATCTTGTAAAAAGACTTTACATTAATATTAAATTCGTAATATTTGTACTAATTTGGTTCAAAGAAATAAATAATATTGTTTTAATGTAGTGAAATTCAGATTTTTGGTTATTGAAATATGTTTTCACAAAAATGAATCCCTACTCAAAGTTCGCCGTTCTCGGCGTACATAGTAATTCAATTTCTGGTGTATGGTACGACCGGTACGTACCAAGGTTTGCCGTAATCAAGGGGTTAAAAGGCAGCTCAAAGAGCGGACGGGAGAATTTTACGTGAGTGACGAGAGCAGCGTGTGGTAAGTACAAAAGAATATTAAATCCAACGGAGTAAAGTATAATCGGCCATCGAGTAATAGACTTATTTAACCCAGCCCGCTCTTCTCCACCCCTTACAAATTTCAGAAGTGGGATAGAATCTTACGTGTCCACAGTGTGGATATATTACGCGTTACGCGAATTACGGATTTCGTTTTACTTTTCTTTATTTTTACGAACTTACGTGTTGGGTAACGAAGCGACTCGATTACGAGTGATTTAGAACAACGCAGTTACACGGTACATTTAGGAAGGCATCAAAGATGAATGCTCGAGTCTCGGTGGCCACGACAAAGCAAAAATTACGAAACACGAATATGTTCGATGATACTTGGTTTAAAAATCGAACTTACGAAACGCCTACTGGAAGCAGGCATGACCAAAAACGACCTGTTGGAAGATGATCTTATAAATCAATGTTAAAGTATATAAGCTGTTCGTAATCTCCCACCGCAATTACGTCTTAACCAAATATTTATGACAATGCCACCGGTTGGTAGCAATCACTTCTAATTTTAGTTCCAAATAAAAACTCTCTCTTGTCGTTCAACCGCCTTACCGATAGCACGTGTTTTATTCATTCCTTCAAATCAGGTCGAAAATCCACTGCAATCCGAATTTGAATAGCAGAATTTCTAACAATCAAGCTGAAGAGGGACCATCAAAAGGGAGCGAGACCATCCCCGTCGATGCGTTGCCGATAGAACGTCCGCTATCATTCCCTCTGCAGTCCCAGATCACGGAAAAGGAATAATTGTTTCGCGCTGACTGAAAGAGAGATACGTCTCCGTAGGAGGGAATTCGACCTCACGAGGTTGAATGGAAGAAGGCCGTTTTTCCACGTCGTCTACGGTTTTACGTGGAGGAACGCGAAGGATACGGTTGGCGACTATGACGGCTCCGACAACTGCGATCATTGGAGACGACAAGTAGAAAAGTTTATTCACGCGTATGCTCTGGACGATTATACGACAAAGACGTTCGTGTGCAGCAAACTAAGGACAAGCCGCTGAGATGGTATTACGCACAAGAGGACCGTGTGGACTCAATAAGTCACGTAGAGCTGCTCGCGAGGATTCAAAAGATGTTCGGGTATCGAGCGTGCACCGTGGAGCTACGTCGTGAGCGTAAAAAGCACACTTGGCAATCAGGAGGCGTTTTCGCGGATTATCTGCACGACAAAATCATTTTAGCCGGCAGAGTCCCACTGCCAGAGCGCGAAATCGACGAGTATGCGATATACGGGATTCCCAGTGAAAGCTAGAAAGTATTAAAAAAGAGAGGAAGGAGTTGGAACAATTTCTGCTTTCCAAGACCAGCAAAGTTAAAAAACTAACTATAAGCAAAGTGATGGCAAAATGGGCTATCCTTGAGAGCCGGCTGTAAGATCTCGTGGTGGAAAACGAGAAACTACAGGTCGTAGTCGTAGATAGGTCGCAGGTCGCGGGAGCAATTGAAAATTGCAAAGATACAAACGTAAATCGCAGAGAACACCTGATAACTGCCGCCAAACGGGCTGAGAAGAGTGAGATTGCCCTCATAAAACCCCTGAAAGATAACGATAAAAGAAATAATAAGGAACTTAAAATATACGTGAAAAAGGAGCTCGAGGCCAATAGGGCAAAATTAAAAATTAAAAATGTTAGACAAATGAGAAATAAAGGAATCATTGTAGAGGTCAAGGGGAAAAAGGATGTAGATCTTATTAAAAAGTCGTTGGAGAAAAGCAAATTAAGCTCAAGACTGAGCTCCTAAGCAAGAATCTCTTACAGAAGGGGAACTGTAAGAGCTTAGCGGAGAGAATACAATTTCGACACAGCTTCAAAGCTAGAGAAAACTCAGTCAACTGGATTGTCGAGTTGCCAACGGCTCAACATAAGGAGCTGCTGGAGGAGGGGAAGATATATATGATGTGGCGATTATATAGATTCAGATAATACATTAATGTTACTAGATGCTATAGGTGCCATGGATATGGGCACATTGCTAGGGTATGCAGAATTCCAGAGCAACTATGCGACAGATATGGAAGCACTGAACATTTAAAAGTTCAGTGCAAAAACGAGCCCAAGTGCATCAATTGCGCTAGGGCACGAAGGAAGGATACAGGGCATGCGGACGGCAGTAAAAACCCTCCCGTCTATATTAAAAACGTCGAGCAATATAAATCCAGAGTAAACTGGACCTAAAGATAGCGCAAATAAACGCGCAAAGATCCGCTACAGCGGCAGCCGCTCTGATGGCCAAGATGGTCAGAGAGCCGACAGACATACCGTGTATCCAAGTGCCGTATTCCTGTAAAGGAGTAGTCAAAGACTATTCGACCAGCTGTCGACTCTTACAGCCTGATGTAGAGACCCCCTGAGTTGCAGCAATTATTTTAAACAAAGAGCTGGAAATATTCCAACTGCGGTACGCAAACGAACCGCATGTGATCGCTTTCCAAGTTAGGAAAGGAAAGGATGAAATATACGTTGTAAATATCTATTGCCAATTCTCTTTAGACCTTGAATAATTTTTAAGAAAATAGAGGAAATTTTAAGTAAATTGAAAGGCAAAAGGGTGATTATTACTATGGACTCCAACGCACATTCCAAAACATGGTTTTCGAATAAAACAGACGAACGCGGAAAAATGATGGAGGAATTCCTATGTGCGAATAACCTCTACGTGCTTAACAAGCCCGACAAACTGGCCACATTCTTCAATGCGAAACGTGAATCAAATATTGATTTTACAATCGTCACCCAATCGTCGTGCTTGGGAAATGTAAAGACTGGACGGTGTCACCGGACACATTAACACGTTGGCTGCCATGGGGGTCACCGGTGACCAACACTCGACTTGGCTACAGCGCTGTGGGGGCCACCGGTGACCGGCGATGCGACCAATAGTTAAAATACATAATTAGGGTAAACATCGATACTTATAAATTTCTAAATAATACCATTGTTTCTGTAATGCTTTGAAGAAATTAATGCCACGAAAAATGCATAAAACAAGTTTATACAACTAAACTTATCTGCTGTAAATAATATTTCAACATAATATGCATCGCATAATGAGAAATTCATTTTGGCGCCTTGGGCAAGTCACATAAAATTCGCGCGGCAGCCAACGTGTTAATAAGCGACCATAGTCTGATAACGACTACCCTCTCATTGGGAATTAATAAGTACACCTCGACAAACGGTCTTGGTGGTTACAATACCAAACGTGCAGACTGGCAGAAGCTAAACACCTTAGTGGGTGAATATATGAATGATCAGTTTCTGCAAGAAATAAAATGCAGCCCGTCAGAGATAGCGACAAGGAAGTTTACGAAAGTACTTCAGGATACATGCGACCGAGCAATTCCTAGGTACAGAGAACGTAGGCTCAAAGTTCTGTGGTGGAATAAAGAATTGATGAGCAACGCGTCAAAACAAAGAACCTTAGAAAATAGCTGGCGACAGCCAGGAGACTAAACACCGACGACGTGTCAAGTATAAAAGAAAAATACAGAATTTAGAGAAACAAGTTTGTGTCATTAATAAGAACCAGCAAAAAGAACTGTTGGAAAGCCTTTGTAAGCGAAGAAGGCAATACTAACCCCTGGGAAATAGTATACAAAATCGTCAGGGGGAAGTTAAATGTCGAGGAGCCGGTCTCCTCACTTACTTTCACCAGTGGACAAACTACGCTCTCATGGCAAGAGACCATAAGAGCCATCATGAATAAGACAGTGCCAAAAGCAGGGTCTGACCGCGAGTCCCCTCAGCATGAAACAATTAAAAGACAAATTAGAACATAACGGAATAGTAATGTTGAGGAGCCGATAACTCCGGGGGAAATTATAGCAGCAGTTAAAAAGAGTAAAAATAACAAAGCCCCAGGAACCGATAACATTAAAAACGAAATAATAAAACGTCTTGTTGAGTGGAACGTAGAACCACTACTAACACTCTACAATAACTGCCTGCGTAATGCCACCTTCCCGTATAAAGAAGCAAAATTAAAAATCTTATTGAAAGATAAAGATCGCGATAAGACCAAAACCTTACAGGCCGATAGCCTTGCTGTCGGTTGTAGGTAAGATCTAAGAATCATTGTAAAGAAATTGAAATGAATTACAAAGAAGCCGGACTATGCCACGAAAGGCAATAATACGGCTTTAAAGTCGGGTGCTCCACGGACGGGGATCCTATGTGGAGACTAAGAAACGCAGTAGACACCTGCGACAAAAAGTACGTTGCAGCAGTATTTATTGATATAGAAGAGGCTTTTGAGAACCCGAGGCCAATTGTAGCATGATACTTCTGAAGCTGATTAAAAGCTACTTCAGAAGAAGAAAGGTTAAGGTGACAACTAAATATGATTACTTGATCAGACAAATGGAAAAAGGCTGCCCTCAGGGCTCTATAATAGGGCCTATGGCTTGGAACTGGGCCATGGACAAACTTTTACACTCCTGCACATTAGCTTTTGAAGAAAGCGAGTTGAAGGTTGTCGCCTATGCGGATGACCTGACCATCTTAATAAAAGCCAACTCAAGAAGAGAAATTGAAAGCATAGCAGAGAGGGCAATAACAACAGTAACAAACTGGTGCAGGATTCATAAATTGCAAATATCTTCCGCTAAAACAAAGGACATCTTGCTAAGAAGCAAGTTAGAAAAAGACAGAGCCTCAATTAGCAAAGTGGAGCGGAATAAATGTTAAATTCCAAGACGATGCGAAGTACCTTGGAATCGTGATCGATAAACACACGAACTTCATCACGCATTCCAAGTACTTAAGGGAAAATGTGATAAAGTTTATCTTAAAACTTCGAACCGTAGTAAATGAAGTGTTGCGACGGCAATAATACTGGAGGACGTGCCTAGCCGTCCTTCTTGAGGATTAATAAATTATCAATCAAGACAAGGACTAGGGACAGCAATACTTGAGACCAGACCTAACAGACGGGACACCCGTGCGACAGACCTGCCGAAACGCTAACCAGACATTCCCATAAATCTTGAAACTAAACAACACCAAAGGGAAACTTTCCTGACAGTTTCCCTCTCCTAATCCAAAGTCCTACGAAAACTCCTTGCCCAATCGAAAGCTCTATTTCTTCCTCCTCCTAGAATCACTCTCTACTAAACACCGCAAACCAAGACTAGACAAGACGAAACGACAGTCAGAAGTAAAAGACGAGGAATCAGACATGAACTAGAACTCGAAGACTCAAGACGGAAATCAGGAGTCGAAGATATAGACGTTAGTTAAGTGTTCAGTGTCTCGTAAAGATTCGGCACACTGAGAAAAAGGGCAACACAAGTATACCATCGCTGCCCATTCGAAGACGTAAGACGGAAATCAGGAGTCGAAGATATAGACGTTAGTTAAGTGCTCAGTGTCTCGTAAAGATTCGGCACATTGAGAAAAAGGGCAACACAAGTATACCATCGCTGCCCCCTCCGCGTGGAGCTCATTTTGATCCACGCCTCGCTACAAGACGCATCAGCGGTAATAAATCAGAAGATTCATTATTAGATTCTGGGTCCGACGAATACCTAATAGTATTTCCCCGGCGACGGATAAATATAATAGACAGTGACGAAGAATTTAGTACGCAATCCTCGTCGGATGAGGGAAATTCAGGACCACAAAGAATTATTTGGCAACCAGTATCTCAAAGGAATAATAATAATTGTCATCGCCTTTGGAAAGGAGGTTGCCCTAATGTCTCCGAAGCACCTCATTCTCCTATGACCTATTTTCGAAAACTATTTGACACGGAAATTATAAGTGATATAGTTGACTATACCAATACGTATGCATTGCAATGTTATCCGGCAAAACCAATAACTGTTTCAGCGAACGAAATCGACCAATTCTTTGGTTACTATTTATTACGTCTATTTACGTGTTACCAAGATGTGAAATGTGTTGGAAGTCAGAGACCAGAGTATCTACTGTTGCCGATACTGAGTCGTACGCGATGGAAAGAAGTAAAATTCAAAATGCATTTTAGTAAATATGTACAAGCTAATACAAACAATTCAGAGTTTACAGATAGTTTACAAAAAATAAGATCCATTCTCGATAAATTGGTTAAAAATTTTAACCGCATTCCGATGTCTGAACGTGTATGTGCTGACGAACAAATAATACCATTCAAAGGAAGGCACAGGCTAAAACAGTATATGCCTAAGAACCTAAAAAATGGGGCTGTAAAGCTTTTTTGTTGTGCGATTCATCAGGACTTATTTACAATTTTGAAATTTACACCGGCAAAGTGATACATGATCACGAATTACCTGATGCTGGAAGTGATGGCAATGTAGTATTACGCTTAACCAAATTGTACCCAAGCAATTGTTTCACAAAATCTGTTTCGACAATTGGTTTTCGTCCGGCCGATGATGTCTACGGCCTCCACTACGACTGTCAAGGCGGAGCTCCTCCTGCGGGCACTGACGCCATTGCCCTGTTACGCGCCTATGAGCGGCTCTTCCAACGACGCCGCAACCATGCCGAGGGAGATGTCCACTTCATCCACGGCCCCAGCCGGGTCGGATGCGTCGGAACAAGCTGGAGGACGAACAGCAACGGCAGACGTAGGCGGCGAGGAGTCACATCTTCCGGTCGCGGTTCCAGCCGTGGAGTCCAGGGCCGCGGTGGTAAAGCCTGTGCCATTCCCGCCGCCGTCGCCAATGGAGGGCCCCGGCGGACTGGATCGCACTTCCCCCGTTGTCCCTGTACCAGCGATATCACCCTCGGAAACACCAAAAAGGAGCCCCACACCGAGGACTAGGACGTCGTCGTCGCGGCGTTCGGCCGGTGATGCGGAGAGAATCTTCGCCCGCAGCCCGATCCGCGCCGCGACCGTGCCTCCATCGTGGACCAAAGAGGACGACAGGAGGCCCCCGAGTTGTCCAACGTCACCCCGATGACTCCGTCGACGGAGGACAAACGACGACCTGCACCGGCGTCGTCCCCGCTTCACCAATCGCCCACCATCCTACCCCTCTTGCCTCCCTCCCTCCCTAGGTACGTGGGCTCACCGTCGAGTATGTACGAGCCTTATGTACCCTCCCTCGTGCACACTCGGAGCTTCCTCTGCTGCCCCACCTGTTGGAGCAGATTGAGATTACCCAATACGCAGAGATCGCTTCGTACACGATAATCATTATTATTACATATGAAAATATTTGTTATTTTCGTATTTCCATTTCCTGAGTTCCATTTCTGATTTTTTTTCCCTTTTTTTTTTTTCTGCAGTATCTGCGAGGTCAGTCGGGCCCCCGGGCTGCACAGTGATATTGGTTGGTAACCCCACCCGCTGGTCTGAATTGTCGGGTAGCGCGAGAACTGCGTGATCTGCGGTGGCACGAGCCATCGCAGATATTTATATATGTATTAACTTGTGTACCGTCACCGGGGTACCATTAATTGATGAATAAAACGCTTAACCAAATTGTACCCAAGCAATTGTTTCACAAAATCTGTTTCGATAATTGATTTTCACCGGCGGTAGTCAAGAGCTCGCTCTTATCCCGCCGCGGGTTGGCTCGGCATTGCAGTGC
>NW_016918645.1:68993-79187 GCF_001483705.2 Eufriesea mexicana
CCCCCCCCCCCACTTGGGGTGTGCGGGGATCCTCCCGCTGGCCGACCTCGCCGAGGTCACGGCCGTGTCGCACGCGTTCAGGCTACTGAGCTCGCATGACCCGGTCGTGGCTAATCTGGCGAGGGAAACGCTGGTGGACGCCGTGCGCAAAAAGATCGGTCGGTCCCCGGACGATGGGGACCTCGCTTTGTACCTCTCCGGCTCTTTGGACGGAGAGATGGCGAGGTCATCAACAGGCCGGGCCACCTTCTGGTCTAATATAAGGAATATCGGCCTGAGGTCTGGAAAGCGCCTCGGATTTGGGTGGAGTTGGAGCGAGGCCCGCCGCGAGCTCTGCTTGGCATGCCGCCCCGGGCGCAAGGGCCCAATGTCTGCGCCGATTGAAGGCCGCCGTGATCGAGAGGTACGGAACCAGGCTTCTCGAGAAGCCTGACCAGGGGAAGGTGTTCGACGTGACCTCCCGGTGTGCAGTTAGTAACCATTTTATGCGCGCGGGTAGGTTTATCCGCTTCGCCGATTGCCGCTTTGTTCACCGCGCCCACCTAGATGTGCTCCCGCTTAACGGAGCCCTTCGAATGCGGGACGGTGACAAGCGTTGCCGGCGCTGCGGATATGCACGGGGAACCTTCCCACACGTCCTCAACAACTGCGGAGTTCACTCAACGGCCCGCCGTTTCCGGCACGATGGCCTGGTCAACCGGCTCGTGAAAGCGATACGGTTGCCTGGTGGCGTCGTTCGCACGGACCGGCGGGTCGAGGGAGTCGGCGGCCCTGTTGCGATCCTGCGTCCCGACATTGTCGTGAGACATGAGTCGTCCGGGACCGTCGTCGTGGTTGATATGGCCGTGGCGTTCGAGAATCGTCTCGAAGCAACTGAAGAGGCCAGATTGCACAAGGTACTCAAGTACCAACCTCTCGCCGACTCGTTGCGAAGCCGCGGCTACACCGTCCATGTCGACGCGTTTGTCGTCGGCTCGCTCGGCGCCTGGGACACCGGTAACGAGAACGTTCTCCGTCTGTTACGCGTCTCTCTTCGCTACGCGGCGTTGATGAGACGTCTCATGATATCTGAGACAGTGGCCTGGTCCCGGGACATGTACGTGGAGCACGTCTCTGGCGTGTGACAGTACCATGTCCCGGGCATAATCTCGGAGCCCCTCCACGTTGCGGCGTTCCCGCCCATAACCACCATGGAACGACCATCTGCCGGGATGGGTTACGGTCTCGGCTCGCCAGTTGGCAGCTCCGCGGACGGCCTGGGTGCCTTGTCTAGCTACCCGCGCCGTCGCCCGAATCACTCGGAGTTCGTACCTATATATACATAGTAATGCGTGCTGTCTATGTCTATTTCCGTGTTCCCTTTCTATTTTTTTTATTATTTCTGCCGCGTATAGGGGACCAGTCGGGCCCTCTAACTGCTTTGCACTATTGACTCATAACCTATCCCGCTGGACTGAAGGCCAGGTTTCGCGAGTACTACGTGATTTGCGGTGGCACGAGCCATCGCAGATATTTATATATGTATTAACTTGTGTACAAGTTTACTTGTAAGCGATGGAGTTGTAAGGAGCTCGGACCCCGGTGTCTCGCCGGAGTACCATTAATTGATGAATAAAACGCTTAACTAAATTGTACCCAAGCAATTGTTTCACAAGATCTGTTTCGACAATTGGTTTTCACCGGCGGTAGTCAAGAGCTCGCTCTTATCCCGCCGCGGGTTGGCTCGGCATTGCAGTGCCGTCGGGCTCAGCCCCACAAGTTCTCACAAGATCGGCTCGTCTTCTGACTCTGCCTCCCAGTGCAGTGAAGTTATTGGTTCTTCCGTACGGTGCGCGTCGAGTTCGGTCGCGAGTGTCCGCGAGTGGTGAAGTTTAGTTGATGCGCGAGTGCAGTGTGGCGGCGCGCGGTCTTTCCCCCGTGGCCCCCCTCGCTTGTAGTGTCAGTGCTCCCGTGTAAACACACGGGCAGACCTTGGCCTATTGTTGCGATTATTTGATTTGAACGTCTAACGGTTCAACGCCTCGCGTACCAGCTCGCTGCTCGCGGTCCCCTATCCGTCTTTTCTGTTCCTTTACTCTTTTGTGCATATGCTCTCTTCTTCTCTCTTTTCCTTCCTCGTTTTCTATTAACTCGCGCACCCTGGAAAATATAGGGAAAACCAACCACTGTTCCCACCTTTCCCTGAAACTATGTATCCTGCGTTCGACTCCGAAGCGGCCGATAGGCGCCGATGATATCGACATCCTATCCCCTCTCCCCGCCCAATTGAGATGTCCATTTTGCTATACTTCATCTCCACAGCATCAAGATCAGCCGGGACGTGGTATTCCTGGACAGGGCAGGTCAGAACAATCCAAACCATGAGGCAGAAGACGAAGTAGTCCTACCCATAAAGTTAAATGAAAATCAAGAAGGAAGTCGAGGAGACGAACAGCCCGAAGAGTCTTCATCGGAAGAATCGACAAATGAGGACGGCGAAGGAAATAGGCGATCCAAGAGAATAAACCCAGGAAATGTACCCAGGAACGCAGAAGAAGCGCTATCAGGAGTGGATAGGGACCATTGGAAAAGGGCTATGGACAATGAAATTTGTTCCTTGAAGAAAAACAGCACACGGGAGGAAGAAACATTGTTACATGCAAGTGGGTGTTCAAAGTAAAGGAAAGCGACACCGGGACCGTGGAAAGACGCAAGGCGAGGCTCGTCGCACGTGGGTTCTCCCAAAAGTACGGAATAGACTACGACGAAGTCTTCGCACCTGTCGTGCGACAAGTGACCTTTAGGACCTTCCTAGCGATGGCAGGTCAAAAAGGAACGGCGGTCAAGCATTTCGACGCAAAGACAGCCTATCTCAACGGGAGACTAACAGAGGAAATCTATATGAGGCAACCGGAAGCCAGGTATATAGAGCCAGGTAAGGAGAACTGCGTTTGCAAGTTGAAAAAGGGCATCTATGGCCTGAAACAAGCTGCGAAGATTTGGAACGACCAGTTAAACAGCTTGCTACAGGAACAAGGTTTCACATAACGTAAAGCAGACACGTGTCTGTATACAAAGGTCGATTCGGGTGAACTGATTTATATCATTATGTATGTGGACGATATTTTAATTGCCTCAAGACATATTAGCAAAATAGATAATACAGCAAACCTTTTGAAGGAACATTTCCAACTCAAGGACTTGGGATTACTGAAGCACTACCTGGGAGTGGAAATAAGAAGCAATCAGGAGGGATTTTATTGCCTAAAACAAGAAAAATACATAGAAAAGATTTTGCATAGGTTTGGACTGCAGGACGTCAAAACGGCGAACACACTCTTAGACCAAGGGTACCTGAAATACAGGGAAGGTGGGACCGAAATCGCTGAAAAGGAAAAATACCAACAATTAATTGGGGTCCTGCTATGCGTAGCTGTGAACACAAGACCGGACATACCAGCAAGTGTTGCAATTTTAAATCAACAGAATAAACAGCCCACAACGCATGATTGGATCGAGGTCAAGAAGATTGCACGGTACCTTAAAGGAACGAAGGGGTACGAGCTAAGGTTGGGCCAATCAAACGAAAACAAAAGGTTAATCGGTTTCGCCGATGCTGATTGGGCTCAAGACAAAACCCACCGAAAATGCATCAGTGGATATTTATTCCAACTCTTTGGAAGGTCGATAAGTTGGGCCTGTAGGAAACAGTCCTGCGTTTCGTTATCTTCCGCCGAAGCGGAATATGTTGCGCTTGCGGAAGCGACACAAGAAGAGGTGTGGCTGCACTGGCTACTTGAAGATTTTGGCGAAAAGGACAATCATCAAAAGGGCACGGTCATCTATGAAAACAATCAAAGTTGTTTGAAACTCGCAAGCAGCGACAAATTCAATAATCGGACTAAACACATAGATACGAGGTTTCATTAAATAAGAGACGTGCACAACCAAGGGATAATAAATTACGAGTACTGCCCTACGGATCAAATGCTGGCAGATATGCTAACAAAACCTTTGGGCAAAATAAAGCTTCAATATTTTATTAATAAATGCGGATTGTTTTCAGCATCAGGTTAAACGGAGTTGCAGCGGTCATCGTTGAGGAAGAGTGCTGGAAGTCAGCTACGCCCATGCAACGATGACGACATGCCTGTCAAAAGTTGCACGGCAATACCGACCTTTGGACTTCAAGGGGTCGGTTTTGAGGGTTTAAAAGGGCCTGCTGTCCCTCGGAGCTCCTCACTCTCAAATTAAAAACAGAACGGCTAGTTTATACATTGTGACACATAGTGGCATTCAAAAAAGACTCCTACGCTTTAATTATATATTGTATAAAGTGTAAATATAAATAAGTTTCACGTATAATAAACCTTTTACAAATAACATTGCTGTACAATTGAATACAGCTATTTCCCTGTGTGTGAATCATTTGGCTATTTCCTCCACGAAATTCTCAACACATTTGACAAAGTCTGGCGTGAAGATCTACTGCACAAAATTGGTCAAAAATTTCCCAAGGCCTCTTATATACTCATCAAATCCTACTTAAAGTAAAGAACCTTTTTCCTCAAATATTCAAACGAGTGTTCCGATATTTACGACATAGAAGCTGACGCCCCACAGGGTAGTGTCTTGGGCCCCTTCTTGTACACATTATATACATCAGATATTCCAACCACGACTGAAACCGATACACATTTACATTCGCAAATGACACAGCTATATTATCCGCCCACAATGACTCAACGGCAGTGTTCCCAGAGAAGTTATTTCCTTCTTATGAACGCGTGAGGTGCTCTAGACGTTTTACGGTCTAAAGCTGTTAATGTTGTTTGGTAGCCCGAATTTTAATTTGTTTTTTCCTTACTCCTTTCCCCAGAGTCGCGATGAAGTAGAAGGTTTTAACGTGGTAGTTTGAAAGTTCGATTGTGACTCTTTGAAGGTTGGAATTTGACTGACTGACCTTTTTCCGCTAGTCAGTGCCTTGCCTTGGCATGCCGAGGATGCGCGCTGATTGGTTGTTTAGAAAAATGTTAATTTCCCAATCAGCGGCATCTTAAGTGTCGTGATCACCCCTTCCATGCGCCTTTGGCGCGCCTTCTCCTGCAAGGGTGGGATGACACTTGAGCGGGCGTGAGGTCATGGGTTTTTCCCAAGGGTTACGGTATTCGTCCAGGTCCGATGTGTCGGTAGTTTGTTACGCTTAGCGAGACTTCGGGATGACCCTTCAGAATTACCTTTGGCTATTGAGCGTAAGCGAAATGAAGATTTGAAAGAATATTAGTTTCACTGCCCCCCAATGTACCTAGAGCCCAACTCTAAAATAGTCTGTTTTTCCGATCGTGTTATAAACCTTAGAAATACCGACCTCACAGCTTATTTAGCGATGCCAAGGCGGGATACTCCATATGCACCGCGTAACAGGCAGCGTATGAAAATTTTGCTACAACATATCACAAAATTAGAAGAATGGTTGCACCGATGGAAAATAAAAGAAAACACGAACAAGTGTAAGCACATTATCTTTACCTTAAAGAAAGGTACTATTCCGGATCTAAAATTTAACAAACCAAATCAGTTAAATACCTGGGGCTACATTTGCACTCAAAATTAACATAGAAACAACATATACGTACTAAAATCGACCAAATCGTATCAAGAGGAGAAAAATGTACTGGCTTACATGCAAAAGATCCAAATTAAGTCTTGACAATAAGCTTTTAATCTACAAAACAATTATAAAGCCTATCTGGACCTACGGCATCGAGATGTAGTATCGAGATGGCATCCAAAAGCCACATTGCTAAAACTGAGTCGTTACAATCTAGAATTCTTAGAACAATAACCGATGCTTCATGGTATGTTCGAAGTGACGATATTCGGAAGGACCTCAAAGTTAAAACAGTCTCTGACGAAATCCCTAGTCGTTGCGACAGCTATAAGAAAAGAATACAGTCACCCCAAGGACCTAGCAAAAGAACTGTATAAATCTGGTCTGCCTCGCAGACTGCATAGGAAACACCTGTAGCGGCCTTCGGCACTTACATACAAAGAAAAAAAGAATAGTCACCCCAACGACCTAGCAAAAGAACTGTATAAAACTGGTCTGCCTCGCAGACTGCATAGGAAACACCTGTAGCGGCCTTCGGCACTTACATACAAAGAAACATTCGGTGTGCGGAAAAAGGGGCCGAGAGGTTTTATGGAACGCGTTGCTACATAGCTGTTTTTGAGAAAGCCGTCTTTTATTTCAATCTAAAGTCAGTCCGGGCCTCAACAGCCCATACGGGTACCATAAAGCCTCGGGCGATTCTCCAAAGGGACCAAGGGACCGCAGGCAACCTTAGCCGCGCCGCGGGCCGCGGGCCCATGAGGAAATCCCCCTACGTCATCAAAAATTTCCACAACCGCTCCCACGCTCTCCCAAAAAACGCGCCAAGGGCGCAAGGAATAGAGGGCGCAATTAGTTACACCTAAAATACCTGATTGGTTAACGAACCGAACTCGGTGTTAACCAATCAGGACGTCCCCCGCGTTTTTGGGGAGAGCTCGGCTAATCGGAGGAAGATTCAGTCTTTCCTGAGCGGCCAACTAGTCAGGGTCTTCTCCATCAATAATCTTGTACTGTGCAAATAGAAAAATAAAGCAGAGAAGGTGCTAACCTAACGAGTTTGCGAGTACTACTTTACTATATCCTGCCTTCCTACACAACTCTAAAGAATCTTCTATCTTAACGGCATCAGGCGTCAACGGATGTTATCCATAGGGATAACTTCTACGCGTTAATTATCCAAACCCGATACTACAATTTACCGAATGTCTTGCTGGACAAATTGTAAAGGCTCTTGGATGAAAAAAAAAAATTACAGTGTATCACTTTGAAAATAGTAACAGATTGCAACTCTCCCAAACTCACCCTAAATAGGAAAGAGATCAACCCCAGAATTGCACGTTGAGCATTAGAAATGCAAACCTACGATTATATGGTTGGGCATAGGCTGGGGACACGGATGACTCACGTGGATGCGCTTAGTCGGTCTGTCAACATCATGGTCATCGACGATAACCCGTTCGAATTCAATTTATCAGTTTGCCAAAATCGAGATCCGGAAATTAAGAAATTAAGCGACAAGTTGGAAATTAGCTGTTGGAACACAAAAAATTCGAAATGCGAAACGGACTCGTGTACTGTAAGCGGAATAACAAGCTCCCAAATTTAAAAGAAAATGTAACTTGGTACGGCCAAAACTGTTTGAAGTTCAAATCATATACACCACCATCAGGAAAACCGAAAGGTCGCCTGCATAATATTCCGAAGGGAAACATACCGTTCTAGTCTATCCACATTGATTACTTTGGTCCCGTAAGCAAGCGACACTGGTCCAAGGTATTTCTAATAGTGGGTGCGTTTGTAACGGCAATCAATTCCTAATTCTTAGTATCAATAACTCGGCCATTCTCACCAATAACCGGAATAAAACAAACGCTAAGTTCTAAAGAATAACCCCCCTTCTACTTTCAACACCAGTCGCTTCCGAGCTTCCGTGCGAATAAGACGTGTATCGCAGAGCCAGTGTTTACGCGAGCGAATTAGTGAACTACTATTAGACATACGTTAGGACTGCTGTCGGCCACATAAAACCACCTGTCCGCAGGCATGGTAAATAATACTCTTAACAGCCAAAACAGAGATCTTCATCTAAAAATACAAAAACTTGGTGAAAGTTATGCGGTTACTCAAAATCATAAAAAGATAAATATTGCAGTTTCTAGTGACCTCGATTTCATGGACACAGATGCAGCTGAAAACCCATTGAAACGCAAAACTCCTTCCAAATGGTTGCTGGATGTACCAATCTCTAACACTTTTGACGTCTTCTCAGCCGAAGGAGGATTAGAAACGAATGAAGAACATACACAACCAGTTAAACAAGACCCACCACCGATCTTTATTGAAGCACAGATAATCGAATCGCTAAGAAAACTACTAGACGAAATAGTTGAAAACGATTATACTATGAAGCACCAACGTAAAAATCAAGTTAAAGTACAAACCAATTCTCCAGAGTGCTACAGAAAAAGTGATTTGGGCCTTAAAAACAAAAAATGGTAATTATCACACGTATCAATTTAAAAACGACAGAAGCTATAAGGCGGTGCTTAGCGGAATGCACCCTAAAACAAATCAAGAGGACATTAACCCTTTCGCTCCGAGCGCCGCTTATAGGCGGCACCCATAAAATGACTTATGGGTACGAGCGCCGCTTATAAGCGGCGACCACGCAACGACTTCTGGATCGTCACCTCATATATCCGGTATCCAAATGATGCATATACAAACGCCATCTGTAGACGATAATTTGTTTTTTCATTATCAACAGAACATTTTCTGTTGATTTTATTAACAAATTGGATTATTAATCACTTCTTAAAATTACTCATTGTTGAAACAACATGAAAACGTTTTACGCAACATATTTGAAACATCCAAACGGTCGTATACTGTTTCATGTTAAAAAATCTATACGTACCTTCATTGACAGTGATACGATATTTCAAATACGAACCTAATAAGAATTTGAATAGAACGGCTTAAGGTACAATTGTCAATCTGTAAAAAATTAGGAATTGTAGGTTAGGATTTTGTTTGAAAATGTATTTTCAGGAACAGTTTAGCCCCTTCCAAAATGTATGCAAGAAATAAAAGAAATATTATGTTTGAAAATGGACTAACCGATACCGAGGAAAATGAAAATAATTTTGACCTGCGTAAAAGGCGGCGAAGAAACATATGCAGCACGTCAAAGTCGGAATCTGAATCAATTGAAAATGTTGTCCAGAACACCGATTGCAATATACCATGGACATCTAAAAATTTGCAGCCAAAAATCCATCCATTTTGCACAAGGAATTCGGGAATAAAAAGGAAATTATCCAGATCCTCACCAATTATAGATTATTTTGAATTATTTATTTCTGAAGAGACCGTGCAATATATTGCAGATGAGACTAATTACTATCAGGCTCAGAAGTATGATAACAATTTGGACACCCAGAAAAACACGACAGTAGACGAACTGTACTGTTTTATTGCGTTATCATTATTGATGACAAGCAATAAGAAACTAACAATGCAAGAGTATTGGTCTAAAGATAAATATTTACGAAGCAGCATTTTTGGCGAAATTACGACGAGAGGTCGCCATCTTTCATTACAAAGGATATTGCACTTTACACGCGAACCTGGGCGCACTGATAATCGTTTAGGTAAAACTAGAGATGTAACCAATATGCTTGGAATAATCCTTCAGTGACGCATTTCATCCGTATCAAGATCTTTGTATTGACGAAAGCTTAATGTTGTACAAAGGCCGCTTGTTTTTCAAGCAATACATTCCTTCGAAAAGGAGTCGGTTTGGCATGAAATCTTATATGCTTTACGACTGTAAAACATGTTACGTGCAAGGCCTTATAGTTTATTGCGGACGCTCGACAATTGTAGAAAATGCAGTCACGGGGATTGGAAAATCGGGTGCGATAGTCTTGTCACTTTTACAACCATTCTTAAGAAAAGGGCACACAGTATCTAGATAACTTTTATTCGAGTCCAGCATTGTTTAACTTGTTACATAATAATAGTACCAATGCGTGCGGGACCGTAAGTAAAAGACGACAAGGAATGATTGAAGAGCGTTTAAAAAAAGGAGAGGCACGTTTTCGTACGTCAAAGACTTTGTTAGCGATGAAGTGGGTAGACAAAAAAGAAATCTATATGATTACAAGTATGCATACTACAGATTTTACAGCCGTGTCTGGGTATGGAGGACAAAAGAGTGTTGCGAAGCTCGTGTGTGTTATAGATTATAATAAATCAATGGGCATAATAGACAAAGTTGATATGGTTCTAAGTAATGTTAATTCAACGCGAAAATCATTCAAGTGGTATCGCAAATTTTTCTTCCATATAATAGACATTTGTGTGAGGAATTCTGAGTGTGTTTATAAGTGCAACTGAGAAGAATCCATTTCCATGGCAAAATTTCACTTACAGCTAATAAAACAAATAGTAGCAAAGTATCTGCACAATGTAGTTCGTCATCAAAGCAGACCGGCTGACAATTCAATGAGATTAACGGAGCGGCATTTTCCGTTATTTTATAAGCCAAAAAGTAAAAATATAAAATGCAGATGTGTCATCTGGTGTTCCGACCGACG
>NW_016918646.1:0-1145 GCF_001483705.2 Eufriesea mexicana
CGTTGAAAATGACAATAAAATTGAATTTTCCATCCAGATTCTATAGTATTGAAATGGCTATAGGACGCCAATAGATTCGCTCCACCTTGTTTATGCAAGAAAGCTAGCTTTCCACGATATTAGTAAAAAATGTCAATAAGATTGAATTTTCCAGCCAGATTCTACGACATTGCAATCTCAATAGCACTCCAAAAGGATCCTTCCTCCTTACTTATGCATGAAATTCATTTCACCACGATAATAGTCGAAAATGACAATAAAATTGAATTTTGCAGGACGATTCTATAGCATTGCATTGTCAATATCACGCCAGTAGAATCTCTCCTCCTTATTTATGCAAGAAGGATAGCTCACCACGATAATAGTCGAATCTGTCAATAATATTGAACTTTCCAGCCAGATAGACAGATTCTATTGTATTGAAATGGCTACAGCCCGCCAATAAGATCTTTCCTCCTTATTTATGCAAAAAAGTTAGGTAATCTCGATATTAGTCGAAAATGTCAATAAAATTGAATCTGCCAATCACATTCTATATCATTGCAAAGGCTATAGCAGGCCAGTAGAATCTTTCCTCCTTATTTATGCAAGAAGGGCAGCTCACCACAATATTAGTCGATGATGTCAATAAAATTGAATTCTCCATCCAGATTCTACAGCACTTGAGCGGCTATAGCACGCAAATAGAATCTTTCCTCCTTATTTATGCAAGAAAGGTAGCTCACCACGATAATAGTAGATAATGAGAGTAGAATTGAATTTTCCAGCCAGATTCAATAGAATTGCGAAGGCTATAGCAAGCCAATAGAATCATTCAGCCTTATTTATGCAAGAAAGATAGCTTTCCACGGTATTAGTAAAAAATGTTAATAAAATTGAGTTTTCCAGCCAGATTCTACTGCATTGCAAAGGCTATGGCACTCCGAACGGATCTTTCCTCCGTACCTATGCAAGGAAGATGTCTCACCACGGAATTAGTCGAAAATGTCAATAAAATTGAATTTTCCAGGAAGATTCTATTGCATTGCAATGCCTATAGCACGCCAATAGTATCGATCCTACTTATATAGGCGAGAAAGTTTTCTGACCACCATATTAGCCGAAAATGTCAATAAAATTGAATTGTCCAACCACAATCTATATCG
>NW_016918647.1:0-575 GCF_001483705.2 Eufriesea mexicana
CATCCACACATCCATGTATCCATAAATCCATCACTCCGTACTGCCATCCATCCAACCATACATTCGTCCAACCATACGTACATCCATACATACATCCATAAATACATCTATACATCCATCCAATCATTCATCAATCCATCCATTCATACATACATATATACATACATACATCCATCCATCCGTACATCCATTCATCCGTACATCCATACATGCATACAACCACACATCCATACATCCATACGTCCAAAAATTCATCCATCTATACATCCATCCAACCGTACATACATTATTCCATACATCGATCCATCCATACATCCACCCACCCATACATCGACCGATCCATATATCCATACAGCAATACATCCATCCACCCGACCATACATCCACACAAACATCAATACATATATCCATACATACACAGATACGTTCGTCCAAGCTATCCTTCCATACATCCATACATACATACATCCAGACATACGTCGATACATACATCCATACGATCATCCACACATACGTACGTCTATACATACATCCATACGTCCAAACATCCATGTATCCATAAATCCATCAATCCG
>NW_016918648.1:0-586 GCF_001483705.2 Eufriesea mexicana
AACAGTGTATAGCACGAAAGGCGAAGTTAACCTGACCGAGCTTGACCTAACCTAATATAACGAAACGTAACCTAACTCAAACTATCGCGACGGGCCAACTATTACTGGCCGCCACGTAGCCAAGAAGAACATATTAGGGCACAATAGAGCGCAGAAAGCCAACGCATTGCAGTGAATTGCACAGAAGCCGTTGAAATCGTATCCCAACCCGCCCGAACCTAACCAAACCGAACGTAACATAACAAAACATGACGAGCCACCTCCCCAGAGCCAAGCGGAATGCAGTAGGCCGCAGTAGGTTACAGAAACTGAAGGAAGAGCAGTGTAATGCACAAAACTCGAAGTAGTCTGTCCTAACCTAGCAAAACGTAGCAAATCCAATCGTAACCCAACAAAACCTATCATGACGAGACAACTAGTGCTGGCCCCCACTGATACATGCTGAACGTACTAGAGCTCAGTAGTGCGCATAAATCCTCTACGTTGCAGCGAATAGCACAATAGCCGTAGACATTCGTAACCAAACGTGACCTAACCGAACCTAACTGAACGTCGCCTGACCCAAAATAACGTGCCGCTACCACTG
>NW_016918649.1:0-553 GCF_001483705.2 Eufriesea mexicana
TCGTCATATTAGGCTGAGATATGTTACGTTTGCATATGTTAGGTTTGGCGAGGTTGGGAGAGGCTACTCTGTCTTTTGTGCTATACACTGCTATTCGTTGGATTTCTGCTCTCCAACGTGCTCTAATATGCTCTGCTCGCCTCTGGGGTGGAAGTAATAATTGTCTCCGTACGTCATGTTGAGTCAGGTTACGTTTCGTTGGGTTAGGTTGGAAAGTTTCGGTTAGGATTTCTTCGGCCTTTGTGCTTTTCTCTGCAATGCGGTGGATTTCTGCGCTCTACTGTGCTACAGTACATTCTGCTTGTCTCTCTGGAGGCAAGCAATAGTGTTCTAGTCATGTGCGGCTTAGTGAGCTTACGTTCGGTTACGTTACGTTTGGGTAGGTTCGGATACGGTAACCTCGGCTATTGTGCAATATATTCCTATATCCTATGCGGCGCATTTCTGCGCTCTACTGCTTTCTAATATCCCCTGCTGGGCTCTGGGGTGACCAGCAATATTGGTTTCGGCGCGTTAGGCTTACTTATGCAACATTTGCATACGACATGTTTGG
>NW_016918650.1:0-1055 GCF_001483705.2 Eufriesea mexicana
TACGTCACGTTTGGACAGTTTAGGACAGGGTTGCATAGACTTTTCTGCCATACTCTGCCATCCGGTGGATTTCTGCGCTCTACTGTGTTCAAGTAAATTCCGCTTGGCTACGGGGAGGCCAGCAGTGTTGCTCTCGGCACGTTAGCCTGAATTAGGCTGCGTTTGGTTTGGTTGGTTTAGTTTGGGTTAGGTTTGGATTGCTTTGACTTTCGTGGCATAGACTGTTGTTCTGTATAATTCTGAGCAAAGCTGTGCTCCAGTGTGTTCTGCTTGGCTCCGTGGTGGCCAGCAATGGTGGTGGGGGCATGTTGGGTTCAGTTTCGTTAGCTTTGGTATAGTTAAGATTGGTTACGTTGGGACGGGTTTCCTTTGATTTTTGTGGAACGCGCCACTTTCGTTGGATTTCTCCTCTCTGCCGTGCTATAATATGCTCTGCGTTGCTGTGGGGTGGCCAGAAAAAGTGGCCTCGTCACGATAGTTCGCTTTGGGTTTCGTTTGGTTAGTTCATGTTCGCATAGGTAAGGTTAGGATGTCTTTCACCTTTCTGCTGTGCACTGCGATCCTATAGATGTCTGCGACCTACTCTCCTCTAATATGCTGTTCATGGTGCTGTGGAAGCCAGCGATAGGGAAAGCGGCGCGTAAGGTTCAGCCATTTTACGTTCCGCTTGGTTAAGTTTGGTTCGGTCAGGACGGCATAGCATCCACTTTTGTGCTATACACTGCTAATCGGTGGATTTCTGCGCTCTTCATGGCTCTACTATACCATATTCGACTCTAGGTGGGCCACCAATGGCGATCGCGGCACGATAGATTGTGTTAGTTTACGTTTGGTTATGTCGGGTTTGGATAGGTTTGGCTAGGACGTCTTTGACTTTTGTGCTTTGCACTGCTATTCGTTGAGTTTCTGCGCTCTGCTGTGCTCTAATATTTCCTGCCTTGCTCCAGGGAGGCCAGCAGTAGAAGAAGAAGTCTCGGTTCGTTCGGTTTAGTCATCCTATGTGTGGTTAGGTGAGGTTATGTACTGTTAGGTTAAGATATCTTTGACCTTTGCGG
>NW_016918651.1:0-859 GCF_001483705.2 Eufriesea mexicana
ACATCCTAACATAACCAATAGTAAAAAGGACAAACGCAACATATCTCAAACTGACGATCCGCGAGCACGATTGCAGGCCTGCCCAGTACCAAGCAGAATTTGCAGGAGAACAGTAGAGCGCAGATGTCCACCGGAAGTGATTGCACAGCACGAAAGTCAAAGCTATCTTATCCTAGCCTAATGAAGCTTGACATAACCAACCGTAATATAGCTCGACCTAACGTTACGAGACTACAATTACTGGTTGCCCCAGAGTCGAGCAGAACGCGGTGGAGGAGAGAAGCGCCCAGAAATACATTTAACCGCAGTAGACAGCTGAAAAGTGAATGCTATCAAAACCTAACCCAGACAAACGTACCCTAACCGATCGTATCATAGCCCAACCTAACGTGCGGCGTCCACAATGGCTGGCCTCCAGGGCCAATCAGTATGTGGTAGGGCACAGCAGGGCGCAGAAATCCACAGAATAGCGGAGTATAGAACGAAAGTCGATGCTATTCTTACAGACATTAGCCTCAACTAACCTAACCGAACGTAACCTATCTCATCATAAAGTGCCGAGACCACGATTGCTGGTATCCACAGAGCCAAGCAGAACATATTAGTGGATAGTAGAACGCAAAAATCCATAGGATCACAGTGTGTATCGGAAAAACCTAAATTACGCAAGCCTAACCCGAACCAACTTGTCCCAGACAAACATAGCCGAACTCTACATAACGTACCGCCAACACTATTGCTGGGCTCCCCACGGCCAAGCAGAACATATTAAGGCAGTAGAGCGTAGGAGTCCGCCGTGTATCAGTGTATACCACGAAAGTCGCATTCATCCGAGGCTAACCAAAACTAACGTAAGGTA
>NW_016918652.1:0-676 GCF_001483705.2 Eufriesea mexicana
CATAAATACGGAGGAAAGATTCTATTAACATGCCATAGCCTTTGCAATGCAATAGAGTCTGACAGGAAAATTCAATTTTATTAACATTTTCGACATATATCGTTGTGATATAATTTTGTTGGGTAAATAAGGAGGAAAGATTCTATTGGCATGCTATAGTCATAGCAATGCTGTAGAATCTGACTGGAAAATTCAATTTTATTGAGATTTTCGTCTAATACCGTGGTGAGCTAATTTTGTTGCATAAACAAGGACGAAAGATTCTACCGGCATGCTATTGCCATTGCAATGCTATAGAATCTGACTGGAAAATTCAATTTATTGACATTTTCGACTTATATCGGGGTGAGCAAATTTTGTTGCATAAATAAGGAGGAAAGATTCCATTGGCATGCTATAGCCATTGCATTGCAATAGAGTCAGACTTGAAAATTCAATTTTATTGACATTTTCGACTAATACCGTGGTGAGATAGTTTTGTTTCATAAATAAGGAGGAAAGATTCCATTGGCATGCTATAGCCATTGCATTGCAATAGAGTCAGACTTGAAAATTCAATTTTATTGACATTTTCGACTAATATCGTGGTGAGCTAGTTTTGTTTCATATATAAGGAGGAAAGATACCATTGGCATGCTATAGGCATTGCAATGCTACAGAAACTGACAGAATAATT
>NW_016918653.1:0-1182 GCF_001483705.2 Eufriesea mexicana
GCTCACCACGATATTAGTCGAAAATGTCAAAGAAATTGAATTTTCCATCCAGATTCTATAGCACTGCGATGGCAGTAGCACACCAATAGAATCCTTCCGCCCTATTTACGCAGGAAAGTTAGCTCACCACGATATTAGTCGAAAATGTCGATAAAATTGAAACTGCCAGGCACATTCCATATCATTGCGATGGTTATATCACGCCAAAAGGGTCTTTCCTCCATACTTATTCAAGGAAGCGAGCTCACCACGGTATAATTCGAAAATGACAATAAAATTGAACTTTCAAGCCAGATTCAGCAGCATTGCAATGGCAATTGCTCGCCAATAGGATCTTTCCTCCTCATTTATGCAAGAAAGTTAACTCACCACGATATTAGTCGAAAATGTCAATAAAATTGAATTTTCCTGCCAGATTCTACAGCATTGCAATGGCTATAGCACGTCAAAAGGATCTTTCCTCCATGCTTATGCAAGGAAGTCGGCTCACCGCGATATTCGTCCAAAATGTCAATAAAATTGAATATTCCAGGAAGATTCTATAGCATTGCAAAGCCTGTGGCACGCCAATAGAATCTTTCCTTCGTATTCATGCGAGAAAGTGAACTCACCACGATATTAGCCGATAATGTCAATAAGATTGAATTTTCCATCCAGATTCCATATCATTGCGATGGTTATAGCGCGCCAAAAGGATCTTTCCTCCATACTTATTCAAGGAAGCTAGCTCACCGCGGTATAGGTCGAAAATGTCAGTAAAATTGAATTTTCCATCCAGATTATATAGCATTGCAATGGCAATAGCACGCCAATAGAATCTTTCCTCCTTATTTATGCAAGAAAGATAACTCAACACGATATTAGTCGAAAATGTCAATAAAATTGAAAAAATGTCAATAAAATTGAGCTTTCCAGCCCGATTCTGCAGCATCGGAATGGCTATAGCACGCCAAAAGGATCTCTCTTCCATACTTATGCAAGGAAGCTTGCTCACCACGATATTGGTCGAAAATACAATAAAATTGATCTTTCCAGCCCGATTCTGCAGCGTTGCAATGGCTATTGCAGGACAAAAGTATCTTTCCTCCCTATTTATGCAAAGAAGTTGGCTCACCAGGCTATTAGTCGAAAATGTCAATAAAATTGAATTTTCCAGCAAGATTCTACTGCATTGCAATGGTT
>NW_016918653.1:1199-2644 GCF_001483705.2 Eufriesea mexicana
GCATTGCAATGGTTATAGCTTGCCAATATAATCTTTCGTCCTTGTTTATGCAAGATAGTTGGCTCACCACGGTATTAGTCGAAAATGTCAATAAAATTGAACTTTCCGGCCAGATTCTACAGCATTGCAATGGCTAAAGCACGCCAAAAGGATCTTTCCTCCATACTTATGCAAGGAAGCCTGCTCACCATGATATTAGTCGAGAATGTCAATACAATTGAATTTTCCATCCAGTTTCTATAGCACTGCAGTGGCTATAGCTCGCCAATAGAATCTTTCCGCCGTGTTTATTCAGGAAAGTTATCTCACCAAGATATTAGTCGAAAATGTCAATAAAATTTAATTTTCCAGCAAGATTCTATAGCATTGCAATGCCTATAGCATGCCAAAAGAATCTTTCCTCCTGATTTATGGAAGAAAGTTAGCTCATCGCGATATTAGTCGAAAATGTCAATAAAATTGAATTTTCCTGCCAGATTCTACAGCATTGCAATGGCAATAGCACACCAAAAGAATCTTTGCTCCTTATTTATGCAAGAAAGGTAACTCACCACTATATTAATCGAGAATGTCAATAAAATTGAATTTTCTTGCCAGATTCTACAGGATTGCAAAGGCTATAGCACGCCAAAAGGATCTCTCCTCCATGCTACGCCAGGAAGCTAGCTCACCACGTTATTAGTCGGAAATGTCAATAAAATTGAACTTTCCGGCCAGATTCTACAGAATTGCAATGGCTATAGCACGCCAAAAGGATCCTTCCACAATATTTATGCCAGGAAGCTAGCTCACCACGATATTAGTCGAAAACGAGAATAAAATTGAATTTTCTGGCCAGATTCTATAGCACTGCAATGGTAATAGCACGCCAATAGAATCTTTCCTCCTTGTTTATGAAAGAAAATTAGCTCACCACGATGTTAGTCGAATATGTCATTAAAATTGAACTTTCCAGCCAGATTCTATAGCATTGCAATGGTTATAGCTTGCCAATATAATCTTTCCTCCATGTTTATGCAAGAAAGTTAGCTCTCCACATTAGTCGAAAATGCCAATAAAATTGATCTTTCCAACCAGATTCTCCTGCATTGCAAAGGCTAAAGCACTCCAGAAGGATCTTTCCTCCTTACTTTGGGAAGGAAGATAGCTCACCACGATATTAGCAGGAAATGACGCTAAAATTGAATTTTCCAGCAAGATTCTTCAGCATTTCAATGCCTATGGCATGCCAACAGAATCTTTCCTCTTGTTTTATGGAAGCAAGATAGCTCACCACCATATTAGTCGTAAATGTCAATAAAATTGATTTTGACAGCCAGATTCTTCGGCATTGCAATGCCAATAGCACGCCAATAGAATCTTTCCGCCTTATTTACGCAAGAAAGGTAGCTCACCACGATATTAGTCGAAAATGTCGATAAAATCGAAACTGCCAGGCACATTCC
>NW_016918654.1:0-1274 GCF_001483705.2 Eufriesea mexicana
AAACAGACGGGCCCCCACTCGCCAGTCCGTGGTCACCCTGACATAGGTTACAACGGGCGAGAGATACGGTCTCCCCGACCGTAGGTACATGGGCGCGCGCGAAGACGGAGCTCCAACGCGTTAACGTATCAGGCAGAGCGCACTGCGACCACCGGAGCCGCGCTAGCAGCCTCCACCGCCTTACGCGCGAGGAGCAGGCGCTATGCTCGCGGGCTCTCTCCGCGGCCTCTTTATGTAACATAACCGCCTCGCAGGAGGAGGCCACCGCACGCCACGCACCTAAGCTCTCCCTCATCCGCGCCACGACGACGGAGAGTGAAAGGTCCCGACCCACCACGCGACAAAGCACCCGGCGCTCGCGGGCCCACGCCGGACATTCCTCCAGCGTGTGCTGCGCCGTGTCCTGCCCTTCCCCGCTGTTATGACACCGCGTCTCACGTTCCCGCCCGATACGACACAGGTTCACCCCAAAGCACCCGTGCCCGGTTAGCACCAGGGTCAGGCGGAAAGTGTTCCGGCTACCGCTGCGCCCCCATGCATCCAGCACGGAGAGCACAGCCTCGACCGCCCGGTGCCGCCGGCTGCTCTGCTTCCTCAGCCGAGCCCGTCAGGCGGTCATCACGGACTGTCGGACCCTTCGCCTAAACGAAACGGCCCCTTCTTCAGGAGCACCGCCGCCGCCAACCTGTAGGTGTCCGTAGATACGGTCCTCGCCCACCGCTTGCAGTTCGAATGGCGGATCACCCGCCAGGACCATCGCCGCCGCGTGGGATATCGTGCGGTAACCGCGCACGACCCAGATCGACAACCTGCGAGCGACTCGCCGGAGAATCGCCAGACTGCGCGGTCTAGTGACCTGGTCGTTCGCCCAGATCTGAGTCCCGTAAAGTGCCACCGAGCGAACAACTCCCGTGTAGAGGCGGCGCACCCTCCTGTCTGGCCCACCCAGGTTGGGTAGCAGGCAACACAGCATATACCGCCATACCCTCCAGGCGTGCTTCCAGCGCGAGGAAATGCTATTAGAACTTCCAGTGGCATTCGAGGACGAGGCCGAGATATTTCATCAGGTCCCGTACATCGTCCACGACGTTCTTATCGCGCAACAGGGACTTGGGCGGCTTCCCGCGGTGCCGATGGCAAAACCACATCACCTCAGTCTTCTCGGGGGAGATACTCAACCCCAGCAGCTGGATGTTATTCGCGATGCGGTCTACGCCGCTTTACGCGCCTAACGCGACCTCGTCCGAACTCGTCACGGCGGCCACACCATCGTG
>NW_016918655.1:0-521 GCF_001483705.2 Eufriesea mexicana
TCAGTTCAATTCGGCGCAGATCATGTCAAGTCAGGTCACATCAGGTCAGGTCAGGCCAGGCAACGCCGGGGATGGTCAGGTCAGGTCAGGCCTGGTCAGGTCAGGTCAGTCAGGTCAGGTTAGGTCAGTTCAGGTCATGCCATGTCAGGTCATGTCAGGTCCGGAAAGGTCAGGCCAGGCCAGATCATGTCTGGTCAGGTCAGGTCAGTTCAAGTCAGTTCACTTCAGATCAGATCATGTCATATCAGGCCACATCAGGTCATGTCAGGCCAGGCATGGTTGGGGCTGGTCAGGCCAGGTCAGGTCAGGTCAGTCAGGTCAGGTTAGGTCAGTTCAGGTCATGCCATGTCAGGTCATGTCAGGTCCGGAAAGGTCAGGCCAGGCCAGATCATGTCTGGTCAGGTCAGGTCAGTTCAAGTCAGTTCACTTCAGATCAGATCATGTCATATCAGGCCACATCAGGTCATGTCAGGCCAGGCATGGTTGGGGCTGGTCAGGCCAGGTCAGGTCAGGTCAGTCAG
>NW_016918656.1:0-8464 GCF_001483705.2 Eufriesea mexicana
TCCATTGGTTTGCTATAGCCATTGCATTGCTATAGAATCGGACTGAAAAGTTCAATTCTATTGACAGTTTCGACTAATATCGAGGTGAGCAGTCTTTTCTGCATAAAGAACGAGGTAAGATTCCATTGTGTTGCTATAGCCATTGCCTTGCAATAGAATCTGGCTGGAAAGTTCAATTTTATTGACATTTTGGCCTAATATCCCGTTGAGGAATGTTTTCTGCACAAATAAGGGGGGAAGATTCCATTGGTTTGCTGTAGACATTGCATTGCATTAGATACTGCCCGGAAATATCAATCTTATGGACACTTTCGTCTGATATTGCCTTGATCAAACCTTCCTGCCTAAATGTGGTGGAAAGATCCTATTGGTTTGCTATAGCCATTGCATTGCAGTAGAATCTGCCTGAAAAGTTCAATTCTATTGACATTTTCGACAAATATTGATGTGAGCAGCCTTTTCTGCGTAAACAACGAGGTAAGGTTCTAATGGTTTGCTATAGCCATAGCATTGCATTATAATCAGTCTGAAAAGTTCTATTTTATTCACAATTTCGACTAAGACTAATAACACTTTGAGCAAGATATTCTACATAAATAAGAATGAAAGATTCTATTGGTTTGCTATAGCCACTGCAGTGCAGCAGAATCTGCCTGAAAAGTTCAATTCTATTGACATTATCGTCAAATATTGAAGCGAGCAGACTAATCTGAATAAATACGAAGGAAAGATTCCATTCGTTTGCTGCAGCCCACGCATTGCAGTGGAATCTGACCGGAAAGCACATTATCGTCTGATATAGTGGTGCGCATACTTTTCGGCATAAATAAGGAGGGAGGATACTATTGGCTTGCTATGCCCATTGCGTTGCAACAGAATCTGCCGAAAAGACCAATTCTATTCACATATTCGACTAATATCTTCTTGAGCAGACTTTTCTGCACAAGTAAGGGGGGAAGATTCCATTGGTTTGCTCTAGACATTGCATTGCATTAGATACTGCCCGGAAAATTCAATGCTATTGACATTTTCGTCTGATATTGCGGTGAGCAAACCTTTCTGCGTCAATAAGGTGGATAGATTCCATTGGTTTGCTATAGCCATTGCATTGCAATAGAATCTGACTGAAAAGTTCAATTCTATTGACAGTTTCGACTAATATTGAGGTGAGCAGTCTTTTCTGCGTAAACAACGAGGTAAGACTCCATTGTGTTTCTAAGGGTTGCTATAGCCATTGCATTGCTATATAATCTGGCTGAAAAGTTCAATTTTTTTGACATTCTCGACTAATATCTTTTTGAGGAATGTTTTCTACACAAATATGGGATGAACATTCCATTGGTCTGCTGTAGACATTGCATTGCGTTAGATACTGCCCGGAAAACTCAGTCTTATTAACATCTTCGTCTAATATTGCTGTAAGCATACCTTTCTGCGTAAATAAGGTGGAAGGATACTATTGGCTTGCTATGGCCATTGCATTGCAACAGAATCTGCAGAAAAGATCAATTCTATTGACATATTCTACTAATATCTTGTTGAGCAGACTATTCCACACAAGTAAGGGGGGAAGATTCCATTGGTTTGCTCTAGACATTGCGTTGCATTAGATACTGCTCGAAAAATTCAATCTTATAAACATTTTCGTCCAAGATTGCGGTGAGCAAACATTTCAGCGTAAATAAGGTTGGAAAATTCTATCGGTTTGCTATAGCCATTGCATTGCAATAGATTCTGCCGGAAAAGTCCAATTCTATGGACATTTTCGACAAACATTGAGGTGAGCATACGAATCTGGCCAAATTCGAAGGAAAGATTCCATTGGTTTGCTGTAGCACCTGCATTGCAGTAGAATCTGACCGGAAAGCTCATTATCGTCTAATATGGTTGTGCGCAAACTTTTCGGCGTAAATAAGGAGGAAGGATACTATTGGCTTGCTATAGCCATAGCATTGCAATTGAATCTGACGGAAAAGTTCAATTCTATTAACAATTTCGACAAATATTGAGGTGAGCAGGCTTTTCTGCGTAAATATCGTGGTAAGATTGTATTGGATTGCTGTAGCCACAGCATTGCAATAGTATCTGACTGAAAAGTTCTATTTTAATAACAATTTCGACTAATATCGAGGTGAGCAAGATATTCTACATAAATAAGGAGGAAAGATACTATTGGTTTGCCATTGCCATTGCATTGCAATATAATCTGTCTGAAAAGTTCAATTTTATGGACATTTTCGTCTAATATCTTGTTGAGCATGCTTTTCTGCACAAATATGGGGTGAAGATTCCATTGGTTTGCTGTGGACCTAGCATTGCATTAGATGCTGCCCGGAGAAATCAATCTTATTGACATCTTCGTCTAGTATTGCGGTTAGCAAACCTTTCTTCGTTAATACGGTGTAAAGATTCTATTGGTTGGCTATAGCCATTGCATTGCAGTAGAATCTGCCCGAAAGTTCAATTCTATTGACATTTTCGACAAATATTGATGTGAGCAGTCTTTTCTGCGTAAACAACCAGGTAAGGTTCTACTGGTTTGCTATAGCCACAGCATTGCAATAGAATCTGTCTGAAAATTTCTATTTTAATACCAATTTCGACTAATATCGTGGTGAGCAGGCTTTTCTGCGTAAATAACGAGGAAAGATTCTATGGTGTTGCGGTAGCCATTGCATTGCAATAAAATCTGACTGAAAAGTCCAATTTTATTGACATTTTCGGCCAATATTGTGGCGAGCAAGCCTTTCTGCGTAAATATGAAGGAAAGAAGCTATTGATTTGCTATAGCCATTGCATTCCAATAGAATCTGTCTGAAAAGTACAATTTTATTGACATTATCGACAAATATTGAGGCGAGCAGACGACTTTGAGTAAATACGAAGGAAAGATTCCATCCGTTTGCTCTAGCCCCTGAATTGCAGTAGGATCTGCCTGAAGAGTTCAATTCTATTGACATTTTCGGCAAATATTGAGGTGAGCAGTCTTTTCTGCGTAAACAACGAGGTAAGGTTCTAATGGTTTGCTATAACCATAGCGTTGCATTATAATCTGTCTGAATAGTTCTATTTTATTGACAATTTCGACTAATAACGTTGAGAGAAAGATATTCTACATAAATAAGAATGAAAGATTCTATTGGTTTGCTGTAGACATTGCATTGCAATAGATAATGCCCGGAAAGATAAATCTTATTAACATTTTCGTCCAATATTGCGGTGAGCAAACCTTTCAGCGTAAATAAGGTGGAAAGATTCTATCGGTTTGCTATAGCCACAGCATTGCAATAGAATCTGTCTGAAAATTTCTATTTTAATAACAATTTCGACTAATATCGTGGTGAGCAAGATATCCTACATAAATAAGGAGGAAAGATCCTATTGGTTTGCTATAGCCATTGCATTGCAATATAATCTGACTGAAAAGTCCAATTTTATTGACATTTTCGGCCAATATTGTGGTGAGCAAGCCTTTCTGCGTAAATATGAAGGAAAGAAGCTATTGGTTTGCTATAGCCATTGCATTCCAATAGAATCTGTCTGAAAATATCAATTCTATTGAAATTTTCGGCTAATATTGAGGTGAGCACTCTTTTCTGCGTAAACAGCGAGGTAAGATTCTATTGGATTGCGGTAGCCATTGCATTGCAATAGAATCTGTCTGCAAAGTTCAATTTTATTGACATTTTCGACTAATATCTTGTTGAGCAAGCTTTTCTGCACAAATAAGGGGTGAAGATTCCATTGGTTTGCTGTAGACCTTGCATTGCATTGGATACTGCCCGGAAAACTCAATCTTATTGACATCTACGTCTAATATTGCGGTGAGCAAACCTTTCTGCGTAAATAAGGTGGAAAGATTCTATTGGTTTGCTATAGCCATTGCATTGCAGTAGAATCTGCCTGAAAAGTTCAATTCTATTGACATTTTCGTCAAATATTGAGGTGAGCAGTCTTTTCTGCGTAAACAACGAGGTAAGGTTCTAATGGTTTGCTATAGCCATAGCGTTGCAGTATAATCTCACTGAAAAGTTCTATTTTATTGACAATTTCGACTAATAACGTTGTGAGCTAGATATTCTACATACATAAGGATGAAAGATCCTATTGGTTTGTTGTAACCATTGCTTTGCAATATAATCTGTCTGAGAAGTCGAATTTCATTGATATTTTCGTCCAATATTGTGGAGAGCAACCCTTTCTGCGTAAATAAGAAGGAATTATTCTATTGGTTTGCTATAGCCATTGCATTACAATAGAATCTTTCAGAAAAGATCAATTCTATTGACATATTCGACTAATATCTTGTTGAGCAGACTTTTCTGCACAAGTAAGGGGGGAAGATTCCATCGGTTTGCTGTAGACCTTGCATTGCATTGGATACTGCCCGGAAAACTCAATCTTATTGACATCTACGTCTAATATTGCGGTGAGCAAACCTTTCTGCGTAAATAAGGAGGAAAGATTCTATTGGTTTGCTATAGCCATTGCATTGCAGTAGAATCTGCCTGAAAAGTTCAATTCTATTGACATTTTCGTCAAATATTGAGGTGAGCAGTCTTTTCTGCGTAAACAACGAGGTAAGGTTCTAATGGTTTGCTATAGCCATAGCGTTGCAGTATAATCTCACTGAAAAGTTCTATTTTATTGACAATTTCGACTAATAACGTTGTGAGCTAGATATTCTACATACATAAGGATGAAAGATCCTATTGGTTTGTTGTAACCATTGCTTTGCAATATAATCTGTCTGAGAAGTCGAATTTCATTGATATTTTCGTCCAATATTGTGGAGAGCAACCCTTTCTGCGTAAATAAGAAGGAATTATTCTATTGGTTTGCTATGGCCATTGCATTACAATAGAATCTTTCAGAAAAGATCAATTCTATTGACATATTCGACTAATATCTTGTTGAGCAGACTTTTCTGCACAAGTAAGGGGGGAAGATTCCATCGGTTTGCTGTAGACCTTGCATTGCATTGGATACTGCCCGGAAAACTCAATCTTATTGACATCTACGTCTAATATTGCGGTGAGCAAACCTTTCTGCGTAAATAAGGTGGAAAGATTCTATTGGTTTGCTATAGCCATTGCATTGCAGTAGAATCTGCCTGAAAAGTTCAATTCTATTGACATTTTCGTCAAATATTGAGGTGAGCAGTCTTTTCTGCGTAAACAACGAGGTAAGGTTCTAATGGTTTGCTATAGCCATAGCGTTGCAGTATAATCTCACTGAAAAGTTCTATTTTATTGACAATTTCGACTAATAACGTTGTGAGCTAGATATTCTACATACATAAGGATGAAAGATCCTATTGGTTTGTTGTAACCATTGCATTGCAATATAATCTGTCTGAGAAGTCGAATTTCATTGATATTTTCGTCCAATATTGTGGAGAGCAACCCTTTCTGCGTAAATAAGAAGGAATTATTCTATTGGTTTGCTATAGCCATTGCATTACAATAGAATCTTTCAGAAAAGATCAATTCTATTGACATATTCGACTAATATCTTGTTGAGCAGACTTTTCTGCACAAGTAAGGGGGGAAGATTCCATCGGTTTGCTGTAGACCTTGCATTGCATTGGATACTGCCCGGAAAACTCAATCTTATTGACATCTACGTCTAATATTGCGGTGAGCAAACCTTTCTGCGTAAATAAGGAGGAAAGATTCTATTGGTTTGCTATAGCCATTGCATTGCAGTAGAATCTGCCTGAAAAGTTCAATTCTATTGACATTTTCGTCAAATATTGAGGTGAGCAGTCTTTTCTGCGTAAACAACGAGGTAAGGTTCTAATGGTTTGCTATAGCCATAGCGTTGCAGTATAATCTCACTGAAAAGTTCTATTTTATTGACAATTTCGACTAATAACGTTGTGAGCTAGATATTCTACATAAATAAGGATGAAAGATCCTATTGGTTTGTTGTAACCATTGCATTGCAATATAATCTGTCTGAGAAGTCGAATTTCATTGATATTTTCGTCCAATATTGTGGAGAGCAACCCTTTCTGCGTAAATAAGAAGGAATAATTCTATTGGTTTGCTATAGCCATTGCATTACAATAGAATCTTTCAGAAAAGATCAATTCTATTGACATATTCGACTAATATCTTGTTGAGCAGACTTTTCTGCACAAGTAAGGGGGGAAGATTCCATCGGTTTGCTGTAGACCTTGCATTGCATTGGATACTGCCCGGAAAACTCAATCTTATTGACATCTACGTCTAATATTGCGGTGAGCAAACCTTTCTGCGTAAATAAGGTGGAAAGATTCTATTGGTTTGCTATAGCCATTGCATTGCAGTAGAATCTGCCTGAAAAGTTCAATTCTATTGACATTTTCGACAAATATTGATGTGAGCAGTCTTTTCTGCGTAAACAACGAGGTAAGGTTCTAATGGTTTGCTATAGCCATAGCATTGCATTATAATCTGTCTGATAAGTTCTATTTTATTCACAATTTCGACTAATAACACTGTGAGCAAGATATTCTACATAAATAAGAATGAAAGATTCTATTGGTTTGCTATAGCCATTGCATTGCAGTAGAATCTGCCTGAAAAGTTCAATTCTATTGACATTATCGTCAAATATTGAGGCGAGCAGACTAATCTGAATAAATACGAAGGAAAGATTCCATTCGTTTGCTGCAGCCCTCGCATTGCAGTGGAATCTGACCGGAAAGCACATTATCGTCTAATATGGTGGTGCGCATACTTTTCGGCATAAATAAGGAGGGAGGATACTATTGGCTTGCTATGCCCATTGCGTTGCAACAGAGTCAGCAGAAAAGATCAATTCTATTGACATATTCGACTAATATCTTCTTGAGCAGACTTTTCTGCACAAGTAAGGGGGGAAGATTCCATTGGTTTGCTCTAGACATTGCATTGCATTAGATACTGCCCGGAAAATTCAATCTTATTGACATTTTCGTCTGATATTGCGGTGAGCAAACCTTTCTGCGTCAATAAGGTGGAAAGATTCCATTGGTTTGCTATAGCCATTGCATTGCAATAGAATCTGACTGAAAAGTTCAATTCTATTGACAGTTTCGACTAATATTGAGGTGAGCAGTCTTTTCTGCGTAAACAACGAGGTAAGATTCCATTGTGTTGCTATAGCCATTGCATTGCAATAGAATCTGGCTGGAAAGTTCAATTTTATTCACATTATCGACTATTATCCTGTTGAGGAGTGTTTTCTGCACAAATAAGGGGGGAAGATTCCATTGGTTTGCTGTAGACATTGCATTGCATTAGATACTGCCCGGAAAAATCAATCTTATGGACACTTTCGTCTGATATTGCCTTGATCAAACCTTCCTGCGTAAATGAGGTGGAAAGATCCTATTGGTTTGCTATAGCCATTGCATTGCAGTAGAATCTGCCTGAAAAGTTCAATTCTATTGACATTTTCGACAAATATTGATGTGAGCAGCCTTTTCTGCGTAAACAACGAGGTAAGGTTCTAATGGTTTGCTATAGCCATAGCATTGCATTATAATCAGTCTGAAAAGTTCTATTTTATTCACAATTTCGACTAATAACACTGTGAGCAAGATATTCTACGTAAATAAGAATGAAAGATTCTATTGGTTTGCTATAGCCACTGCAGTGCAGCAGAATCTGCCTGAAAAGTTCAATTCCATTGACATTATCGTCAAATATTGAAGCGAGCAGACTAATCTGAATAAATACGAAGGAAAGATTCCATTCGTTTGCTGCAGCCCACGCATTGCAGTGGAATCTGACCGGAAAGCACATTATCGTCTGATATAGTGGTGCGCATACTTTTCGGCATAAATAAGGAGGGAGGATACTATTGGCTTGCTATGCCCATTGCGTTGCAACAGAATCTGCCGAAAAGATCAATTCTATTCACATATTCGACTAATATCTTCTTGAGCAGACTTTTCCGCACAAGTAAGGGGGGAAGATTCCATTGGTTTGCTCTAGGCATTGCATTGCATTAGATACTGCCCGGAAAATTCAATGCTATTGACATTTTCGTCTGATATTGCGGTGAGCAAACCTTTCTGCGTCAATAAGGTGGATAGATTCCATTGGTTTGCTATAGCCATTGCATTGCAATAGAATCTGACTGAAAAGTTCAATTCTATTGACAGTTTCGACTAATATTGAGGTGAGCAGTCTTTTCTGCGTAAACAACGAGGTAAGACTCCATTGTGTTTCTATAGCCATTGCATTGCAATAGAATCTGGCTGGAAAATTCAATTTTATTGACATTATCGACTATTATCCTGTTGAGGAGTGTTTTCTGCACAAATAAGGGGGGAAGATTCCATTGATTTGCTCTAGACATTGCATTGCATTAGATACTGTCCGGAAAATTCAATCTTATAGAAATTTTCGTCTGATATTGCGGTGAGCAAACCATTCTGCGTAAATGAGGTGGAAAGATTCTATTGGTTTGCTATAGCCATCGCATTGCA
>NW_016918657.1:0-525 GCF_001483705.2 Eufriesea mexicana
CGTGGAGACCACAATTGCTAGCATCCCCAGAACCGAGCAGCATATACTAGCGCACAGTAGAGCGCAGTAATCAACCACATTGCAGTGTGTAGCGCAAGAGTCAAAAATATCCTATCCTAACCTGTAATAACCGAACCCAACCGAACGTAGACTAACTGAACATAACTTTTGGAGAATACAATTTCCGGCCTCCGCAGAGACAAGCAGAGCATATTAGAGCGCAGTAGGGCGCAGAAGTCCGCCGATCAACTGTTTATACAACGAAAGTCGAAGCAATCCCGAACCTGTCCCAAACTAATATAACCTAATCAAACGCAGCCTAACTCAACCTAACCATTTCCGATACCACCATTTCTCGCCACTCGCGAGTGGAGCAGATTATAGTAGAGCAATGTAGAGCGTAGTAATCAACCTAATTGCGGCGTACAGCGTAAAAACCGCATGCAAACGCATCCTAACCTAACCAATCGTAACATTACCAAACGTAGCCTACCAAAACCTGACGTGCCACGACCATTATTGCTG
>NW_016918658.1:0-212 GCF_001483705.2 Eufriesea mexicana
GTGTGCTATAGCCATTGCAATGCTATGGAATCGGGCCGGAAATTTCAGTTTTACTGACATTTTCGGCTAATATCGTGGTGAGTATACTTTCTTGGATAAGTAAGGAGGAAAGATCCTTCTGGAGTGCTATAGACATTGCAATGCACTAGTATCTGGTTGGAAAGTTCAATTTTATTGACATTTTCGACTAATGTGGTAAGCTAACATTCTTG
>NW_016918659.1:0-1522 GCF_001483705.2 Eufriesea mexicana
TTGCAATGCCTATAGTACGCCATTAGAATCAATCCTCCTTATATATGCGAGAAAGATAACTCAACACGTTATAAGCCGAAAATGTCAATAAAATTGATTTTTCCAACCAGATTCTTTGGCATTGCAGTGGCTATAGCTCGCCAATGGAAACTTCCTTCCATGTTTATGCAGAAAAGTTATCTCACCAAGATATTAGTCGAAAATGTCAATAAAATTGAATTTAGCGGCAAGATTCTATAGCATTGCAATGCCTGTAGCATGCCAACAGAATCTTTCCACCCGATTTATGGTAGAAAGTTAGCTCACCATCACATTAGTCGCAAATGTCAATAAAATTGATTTTACCAGCCAGATTCTTCGGCATTGCAATGCCAATAGCATGACAATAGAATATTTGCTCCTTATTTATGAACGAAAGATAACTCACCACGATATTAGTCGGAAATGACAATAAAATTGAATTTTCCTGCCAGAATCTACAGGATTGCAATGGCTATTGCATGCCAATAGAATCTTTCCTCCATTCTTATGCCAGGAAGGTAGCTCACCACGATATTAGTCGAAAAAGTCAATGAAATTGAATTTTCCAGCCAGATTCTATAGCATAGCAGTGGCTATAGCTCGCCAATAGAATCTTTCCTCCATTCTTATGCCAGGAAGGTAGCTCACCACGATATTAGTCGAAAAAGTCAATGAAATTGAATTTTCCAGCCAGATTCTATAGCATAGCAGTGGCTATAGCTCGCCAATAGAATCTTTCCTCCTTATTTATGCAAGAAAGCTAAGTCACCACGGTATTAGCCGAAAATGTCAATAAAATTGAAATTTCCAGCCACATTCTATAGCATTGCAGTGGTTATTGCTTGCCAATGCAATCTTTCCTCCATGTTTATGGAAGGAAGTTAGTTCTCCGCGGTATTAGTCCAAAATGAAAATAAAATTGAATTTTCCATCCAGATTCTATAGCATTCCAATGGCAATAGCACACCAATAGAATTCTTCCTCCTTGTTTATGCAAGAAAGAAAGGTCACCACGATATTAGTCGAAAATATCAATAATATTGAACTTTCCAGCCACGTTCTATTGCATTGCAGTGGTTACTGCTTGCCAATGCAATCTTTCCTCCATGTTTATGCAAGAAAGTTAGCCCACCACATTAGTCGAATATATCAATAAAATTGATCTTTCCAACCAGATTCTACTGCATTGCAATGGCTATAGCACTCCAGAAGGGTCTTTCCTCCTTACTTAGGGAAGGAAGTTAGCTCACCACGATATTAGTCGTAAATGTCTATAAAATTGAATTATCTATAAAATTGATTTTTCCAGCCATATTCTTTGGCATTGCAATGCCAATAGCACGCCAATAGAATCTTTCCGCCTTATCTACGCAAGAAAGATAGCTCACCACGATATTAGTCGAAAATATCGATAAAGTCGAAACTGCCAGGCACATTACATGTCATTGCAATGGATATAGCACGCCAAAAGGATCTTTCCTCCATACTTATGCTAGGAAGC
>NW_016918660.1:0-357 GCF_001483705.2 Eufriesea mexicana
CTAACGTCTTCAACCAATGGCAAGTACAGTCATCTACTTGCCAGAGAATAGGTCTATTCAAAAACTGGTAACCTGTTATTGCTTGGTGAAGAGATCGCCTAACGCCTTCAATCCAATGGCAAGTACAGCCATCTACTTGCCAGAGAATAGGTCTATTCACAATCTATAGCCTGTCACAGCATGGTGAATAGATCGCATAACGCCTTCAATCCAATGGCAAGTACAGCCATCTACTCGCCAGAGAATGAGCATATTCAAAACCTATAAGCTGCCATAGCTTGGTGATTAGATCTGATATCGCCTACAATCCAATGGCAAGTACAGCCATGTACTTACCAGAGAATAGGTCTATTCAAA
>NW_016918661.1:0-200 GCF_001483705.2 Eufriesea mexicana
AAGGAGGAAACGTCCAACTGGCGTACTGTAGTCACTGCAATCCTATAGAATCTGGCTGGAAAAATTATTTTATTGACATTTTCGACTAATATCGTGGTGAGCTAACTTTGCTGCATAAATAAGGAAGAAATATCATGTTGTCGTGCTATAGCCATTGCAATGCTGTAGAACATGGCTGGAAAAATCAAATTTATTGACAT
>NW_016918662.1:0-637 GCF_001483705.2 Eufriesea mexicana
GCAGGAATCCACCGCATTGCGTCTATATCGCAAAAGACAGTGATACCTGGCCAAACGTAACCTTACCTAACGTAACATATCGTGCCGCAACCGCTGGCATTCCCGGTGCCAAGCAGAAAATGTTGGAGCACTTTCGAATGCAGGAATCCACCGAATTGCTGTGTACGACACAAAAGTCAATGCCGTCCTAACCAAACGTAACCGAAGACTAACCTAGACAGAAGTAGCCTAACACAACCTTTCGTGCCACTACCGCTATTTCTGGACTCAACATAGTCGAGCAGGACATGCTAGCACGCCATTGATCGCTGAAATCCACCAAAAACAGTACACACAGCGTAAGTCAAGTCTATCCAAACCTAACCCAAACAAACATAACCCAACCAACGTAGCATGGCTCAAACGAACGCGCCGAGACCGCAATTGATGGCCTCCGCAGATCCGAGAAGATTATGTTACAGCACAGTAGTGAGCAGAAACTCGCCGAATAGCACTGCATAGCACAAAAGTCAAAGCTTGTTATCCTAATATAGCCAGACGAGGCAACCGAAAGTAGCATAACTAAACATAACGAGCCGAGACTACTATTGCTGGCCTCCCCATAGCCACGCAGAGCATATTAGAGCACAGTAGATGG
>NW_016918663.1:0-239 GCF_001483705.2 Eufriesea mexicana
GTCAGTTGAGGTCAGGACAGGTCAGGCAAGGTCAGGTCAAGTTAGATCAGGTCATGTCAGGTCCGTTCAGGCCAGGTCAGGCCATGTCAGGTCAGGCATGGTCAAGTCAGGTCAGTCAGGTCAGGTCAGGTCAGTCAGGACATGTCAGGTCTGGTAAGGCCGGTTAAAGTCAGGACAGGTCATGCATGTCAGGTCAGGTCAGGTCAGATCAGTCAGGTCAGGTCACGTCAGGTCAGGTC
>NW_016918664.1:0-847 GCF_001483705.2 Eufriesea mexicana
CGGCCACGTTATGATATGTTACGTTTGGCTAGGTTAGTATAGCCTACCCCGACTTTGGCGCTACTCACTGCTTATCGGGGGATTTCATCGCTCTAACAAGCTCTAATGTGCTCTGCTTCGGTCTGAGGAGGCCTGAAATATTGGTCTCGCCACGTTGTGTCGAGTTACACTACGTTCGGTTGAGTTTGGTTAGGTCGGATTAGCCAAAGTTTTGTTGGGATAGCTTTGTGATTCGCGCCATACGCTGTTTTTCTGTGTATTTCTGTGATCTACTGTGCTCTACTACACTCTCCTTGGCTGTGGGGTGACCAGGAGCAGCGGTCCCTGTACGGTACGTGGATTTATGTAAAGTTTTGTTAGGTTACGTTAGGTAAGGTTATTCTAAGGTATCTACGGCATTTGTGCTATACATTGCAATGCGGTGGGCTTCTGCGCTATAATGATTATGCTCTTGTGCATCCTTCTTGTCTCTGTGGAGGCGAGCAGTGGTGCTCTCGTCAAGTTTGCTTGAATTATGGTACGTCTGAAAATGTCACGTTTGTCTAGGTTGAAATAGGCTACATTGAATTTTTTGCATTACTCTGCAATGCGGCGGATTCCTGCGCTCTGCCGTGCTCTAGTACATTCTGCTTGTCTCTGTGGAAGCCAGCAGTGGTGACCGCAGCAGTTTAGGTTGAGCTTAGCTACGCTTGCTTATGTTAAGTTTGGTTAGGTTTGAGTAGAATAGCTTTGACTATTGTACTATACACTGCTCTTCGGTGGACTTCTGCGCTCTAATGTACTCCAATATACTCTGCTTGGCTCTGGGAAAGCCAGAAATATGGACTCGTCTCGTCTTGCATAGTAC
>NW_016918665.1:0-3154 GCF_001483705.2 Eufriesea mexicana
CATCTTTGAATTTCGTGCCATGCACTGCTATTCGGTTGATTTCTTCGCTTGGCTGTGCTCTCATATTTCCCGCTTGCCTCTGGATAGGGAAGCAATAGTGGCCTCGGCACGTTTGTTTAATCAGGTTGCGTTTGGTTATGTTACGCTCTGTTAGGTAGGTATAGGATTGCTATGCCTTTCGCGCTATACACTGTTATTCGGTGGATTTCTTCACTCTACTGCGCTCTACTACACTATGCTTGCCCTCGGGTATGCTAGCAATGGTGGTCACGGCAGGTTACTTTGTGTTAGGCTACGTTCGATTAAGTTACGTCAGTTTGGTTTAGGTATCGATTGCTTTGACTGTTCTGCTTTACACTGCGTTCCTGCGGACTTCTGATCCCTACTCTCCTTTATTATGCTCTGTTGACTTTGTGGAGGCCAGGAATGCTGGGCGCGGCACGTTGGGTTGAGTAAGATTTCGTTTGCCTATATTAGGTTAGGTTGGGTTAGTTTAGATTATTTCTGACCCTTGTGCTCAACACTTCTATTCCCTGAATACCTTCTGCGCTCGAATTTGCTCTATCATATTCAGCTCACCTCCGGGACACTAGCAATAGTGGTCGCGGCACGGTTGGCCATGTTAGGTTACGCTTGGTTATATCACGTTTGGATAGGTTAGGGCAGTGTAGCATTGGCTTTTGTGCTATACGCCGCCATTCGGTTGATTTCTGCAATCTGCATCGCTCTACTATACTCTGCTGGATCTCCTGGAGCTCAGCAATAGTGGCAGTGGCACGTTGAGCTGAGCTATGTTACGTTTGGACAGGTTAGGTTAGGCTACGTTTGGTAACGATAACTCTGACGGTCGTGCTATACACGGGTTTCGGGTGATTTCTGCGCTCTACTTCCCGCTAGTATGCTCTGCACGGTTCTGGTTAGGCCAGCAATGATGGTCGCGTCACGTTTGGTTGAGATAGGTGACGTATGGTTCTTTTATGTTTGCATAGGATAGGAGAGCGCTGCTTTGACTTTCGTGCTCTAGTCTGCTATTCGACGGATTTCTGCGCCCGACAGTGCTCTAATATGTTCGGATTGGTTCTCCGAAGGTCAGCAATGTTGTCCTTGGTACGTTATATTGAATTATGCCACGTTTGGTTATGTTAGGTTATGTTGGGTTATGTAAGGATATCTTCGACTCTTGTGCTATACACTGCAGGGATGTGGATTTCCGCGCTCTGCGGCGCTGTAGTACATTCTGCTTGTCCCTGCGGAGGAGAGAAATATTTTCCTCTGCACGTTAGGCTGAGTTAGGTTACGCTCGGTTATGTTGCGTTCGGTTATCTTAGGATAGGGTAGCTCTGACGTTTGCGCTATACACTGCGATTCTATGGATTTCTTCGCCCCACTCACCTTTGGTTGTCTGCTTGGCTATGGGGATGATAGCCATAGTGGCCTCGCCACGTTACGTTACGTTATTTCGTTTAGATGCGTTTGGTGAGATTACGTCAGCTTGGGCTAGGTTTGGATATCTTTGACTCTTCTGCTATACGCAACGATTCTATGGATTTCTGAGCACTACTCTCCTATACAATGCTCCGCTCTGCTCTGGGGAAGCCAGCTATAGCGTTCGCGGCAAGTTAGGTAGAGTTAGGATACGTTTGATTATGTTACGATTGGTTAAGTTAAGACAAGATCGCTTGGACTTTTGTACTGTACACCGCGGTTCTATGGATTTCGGCGCTCTACAGTGCTCTAGTATGCTTTGCTTGTCACAGGAGATGACAGCCATGGTGTCGACGGCAGGTCAGTTTGAGTTCTATTACGTTCGACTTTGTTACGTTTGGATAAGTTAGGACAGGGTCTCCATGACTTTTGTGCTATCCTCTGCACTTCAATGTATTTCCGCGCTTCACACTCCACTAATACGCTCTGCTTGGATCTGGGGAAGGCAGCAAAAGATTTCTCGTCACTTTCGGATGAGTTAGGTTACGTTTGGTTAGGTTAGCATAGGGTAGCTTCGGCTTTCGCGCTGTACACTGTTATTCGCTGGATTCCTCTGCTCTACTGTACACAAATCCATTCTGCTTTGTCCTTGGTGGGACAGAAATAGTGGCCGCGGGACGTTAAGTTTCGTTAGGTTTGTAGAGCTTTTGCTGTTCTGCTCTATAGTGCGATTCCATGGATTTCTGTGCTCTACTATCCTCTAGTATGCACTGCACGGCTCTGTGGAGGTCAGGAATGGTGGTCGCGTCACGTTTGATTGAGTTAGATTACGTTTTGTTATGCCACTATTTGTTTGGTTAGGACAGGCCAGCCTAGACTTTTGCGCTGTACACTGCTATTCGACGTATACCTGCGGTCTGCATTGCTCCGCTTTCATCTGCTTGTCTCTGGGAAGACCAGCAATAGCGATCATGGCGCGAAGGTTTGTGTTACGTTGCGTCTGCCTATGTTATATTTGTCTTGGTTTGCATAGGACAGCTTTGACTTTTGAGCTACACACTGCTATTTGGTCGATTTCTCTGCTCTACTCTGTCCTAATATGGTCTGCTTGGCTCCGGAGAGACCAGCAATGGTGATATCGGCACGTTGTCCTTAGTTAGGCTACGTTCGAGTAGGTTAAGTTAGGACGCGTTAGGTCAGAATATCTGACTTTTGTGCACCACATTGCAATGCGGAAGATTACTGCGATCTTGCGTGCTCTGGCATTTTCCGTTTGTCTCTGGGAAGGCAAGCAATAGTGGTCCCGGCGCGTTGGGTTGAGTTGAGCAACGTTCGGATATGTTACATTTGGCTATGACGGGATTAGGTATCTTCGTCTGTTGTGCTATGCGCTGAGATTCTATGGACTTGTGCGCTCTACTCTCCTCCAGTATGTTTTGCTTGGCTCTGAGGAGGGCAGCAACAGTGTTCCCGGCACGTTAGGAATTGCTGGGACATGCTTGGTTGTGTTAGGATAGGATTACATTGACTTTTGCGCCGTACAATGCTTTTCCGTAGATTTCAGCACTCTTCGTTGCTCTACCATACTTTGCTCGACTGTGGAGGGACCAGAAACTGTGGTCTAGGCACGTCAGGTTAAGTTATGTTATGTTTGCTTATATTACTTTTCGATACGTTATTACAGGATAGAATTGTCTTTTGTGCTATGGACTGCTATCCGGTGGATTTG
>NW_016918666.1:0-7405 GCF_001483705.2 Eufriesea mexicana
TGCCATAGAGAATTTTGCAAAAAGAAAAGGTTAGAGGTAGCGAAAAAATTAACGGCAGAAGTAAAGGCAATAAGATCGGACACGGAAGCATAGAAAATAATAAACAGGTACAGGAAAAAAAGGATAAGGATAGGGAACGATATACCAATAGGAAGATGATAAACACATTTTATGGATTTGCTAGGTGGCTCGGAACAAAGAAAAACTGCAATGAAAAAAAGACACGTCGAAAAGGATACAGAACAGGAACTAACAGTGGAAGAAATAGCCGAGCAAATACAAAACCTAAGAACACAGAAAGCCACAGGCGAAGATCAGATCCCAAACGAAGCATGGATGTATAGTACGGGAATAGTTAGAGAAAAATTAATAGAGATACTACAAAAAATTTGGAAAGGTGAAGGCATTCCAAGGGGCTGGGGAAAAGGAATAATATACCCGCTATATAAAAAAGGAGACACGGAGGTAACTTCGAATTACAGAGGAATCACGCTACTGAATTCGGGTTACAAAATCTATGCCGCAATTCTAAACAAAAGACTGACGGACGAAATTGAGAGTAAGGAAATGCTCCCAGATATACAAACTGGCTTCACAAAAAACAGGAGCGCAATAGATAACATATATACCCTCCAGCACATCGTAGAAAAGGAGTGATTAAAAAAAGGCGGCGAAATATACACCTTCTTCATGGACTTCAAGGCAGCATTCGATTCAGTAAATAGGGAAAAGCTGTGGCACGACATGGAAAAAAGAGGAGTAAGAAAAGGATTAATAGAAAGAATAGTGGATATATACGAGGAAGTAAGAGTGGAGGTGTACGTAGAAGGAGGTAACAGAAAGAGTGTTGGCTAACGGAAGGCGTACGGCAAGGTTGCCATCTGAGCCCAATGTTGCTTGCCATATATACAGCGGATATGGTGGACCAACTGAGGAAAGTGGGCATTGGAGGTGTGGAAATAGGAGGCAAGAGGATATGGGGTCTAGCCTATGCGGACGACGTAGTATTAGTAGCAAAAAGCGAGGAGGCCCTAAAGGAGATGATGAAGGTATTGAAACGCTACCTAAAGGAAAAGAAATTAATATTGAGTTGCGAAAAATCGAAGGTAATGGTATTTAAGGAAGGCAAAGGAAGGAAAAAGGAAAGAAAATGGTGCTGGGAGACAAAGAAATCAAAGAAGTAGATAAGTTTACATACTTAGGCTATACCCTCAACAAAAACGGAAGTAATAACGATCATATAAGCAATCTCACCAGAAAAGGCATGCTAGCGGCGAGACAAGTATGGGGACTAGGCGAAAGATTATTTAGTGATAATTTTAGGAAGCGAATGTGGATATATGATAAGCTAGTCGCAAGTGTAATGAGTTACGGGGTAGAGATATGGGACTGGAAAGAATGGGGAGAGGTGGAAAAGATCCAAACCAAATATATAAAGTGACGCCTTGGACTGGATAGATGGACGCCAAACTACATAATAAGAAAGGAAACATTAAGAAACAAAGTATACACTAATACAATAAACAGAGCGGCAAGATTCGAGGAAAAGATCGAAACAGAAGTCAAAAAAGTGCTATTAAAAAAGTGTGTGGAAGAAGTAACAAAAGGCCAAATAAAAACAGGGTGGGTAAAACAAAGGATGAAGCGTATTAATGAATTTGGGTTCAGTCAAGAAGGATTGGAAGAGTTAAAGAGGAGAGGAGCAAAGGTAAGTGACACACTAAAGGAAAGAAGAATTGAAATAGATAGACAAATCCTACACGAGAAAATCCAACAATCAAGATATAACAAGAGGTATAAAGAAATAGAACCCCATATACAATTACCAGCATGTCTACAAATTGAAGAAAAAAAGACGATGCAAAAAATAAAAGCGAAGGTCAGATGTGGAAACATGGAAGATGACAACAAATATTGGGAAACTGAGGAGAGGAGGAAATGCATACTATGCAAAGAAAAGGCTGGTACATTATGTCACATGGTTAGAGAATGCAAAGGATCAAACAGAGTATGCTTCAGCATACAAAAAATAACATCAGAGGAATACACAGTGGAGGTTATAGAATGGTGTAAAGTATTAGACCGGAAAAGAAAAGAAAAAAGCTTAATAACTGAATAACATTATATAAAATAATGATAATAAGAAAGTGCAATAAGGGGATAAAAAGGAAAGAACGAATGTATATAGGAAGAAGAATGCATGTATAGAGGAGCGAGGAGTGAGAGAGAGTGAACACGGATTTACTATACAGGTAGAGAAATAGGAATAGGCTAGATGAAAGGACTATAAATAAATAAATAGTACAAATACATGAAAATCAATGGCAATAATTGAAAACCATAGAAATGTAAGACAAATAAAATAGTTATATTATACCATGCTAGATTAAGTCATATTACGTTATGTTATATTATATTGTATTATACTGTATAAAATATGTAGGCGTATAGAGGTACGGGTGGATATGTATGGGTATGTATGTATATATGAACGTTTGTACACAGGGCACATGTGTATGTGTGAATATATATAGGTCTTCTATGAACGAGATGAACAGTAAAAGAAAGACGCAAGATAGACTTAATGTAAAACCGCGTCCATTTCCTGGCAATGTAAGCTGAAATAAATACATTTATCTATCTATCTAATTATACATTTATTAATTATTATTAATAATCCATTAGTTTATTTATAAATTATTTCAATTAAATAAAATAAACCTCAAGAACTTAATCCATGAGCAATTATTATTAAATAGCTTCCATAAATTCCTAATTTAGTAAAAGATATCAATCCTATTATTTTTAATCTTATATGAATAATAGATAAAATAGCTACAATTAATTTTATATCTGGTTGACGTAAACATATAAATCTCAAAATTAATATTCCTATTAATCTAATTAGTAAAATATAATATCTAATTTCTAAAAAATAATTTTAAAAAATAAATATTAATCGTAATAATCCATAACTGCCTAATTTTCATATAATTGAAGCTAAAATTATTGATCCATAATAGGGAGCTTCAACACATGCTTTTCATAATCATGGATGAATTAAATATGTGTAGGGATCGGTTTGATTGAATTGGCTAAAGTAGCCCTGTTTACTTCACAATCGAATAAAATAATCTTATACGTAGGCTGACGGTTATGAAACAAGAGGGATTCGCTATGGGCACGTTCGACTTTGACTTCTTATTCATATACTGACACACTATTAGCAACTTCCTCAAGACTCTTGGAGACCGTGAAGGACTGGAGCTGTCCGCGCCCTTGCACACTTATTTAAAGCATTCGCTCTGTCCTTTTCCATACCCAGACTTTTCTTTCCAATCATGCCCCTTTCCGGCGCAACCTCGGTGGGCCAGGTACTTCAACCACTCTGCACGCATCCCTGAACTTTCACTCTACTATAAACATTCGTTGCAGTCGATCCTCGCGCACGTGGTCACATTCATTCTAAGCCCAGAGACACTTGACATTCTTTCAGGGCCGTCCTTATTCCAATCCCACATAAATATAATATAAATAATATTTTTAAATAATTTACTAATAACCGTAATTTACTTCCTTTATTTAAATTTATAAAAATTCTAGATAAAATTCATAAAGCTAAAATTAATAAATAAAATAAATAAAATCTTAAACTAAAATTTAATAAACAAAATCTTCAACCTAATCAATTGATTTTAAATAGAAATAAAAAGGTTAATAAAAATAATTAATTCGAATTTAAATATAAATTAAAATTTAATATAATAATCATAATAAACAAAATTATTAATTCTCCTAACATTGTTTTAGTAAATTAATTAAATGAATTTTTTGAAGTCCATATAAATAATTTATTCTAATTATTAAAGATTATCCTAAAATAGCTTCTCCAGCTGAATAAATTAAATATACTAAAAAAATTAATCCATTATTATTTATAATAGTCATATTTATTAAAATTGTTAAAGAAATAAATTCTATTAAAAGTAAAAAAATTAATAAATAATTATTATAACCACATAATAAATTAAATTTACATATAAAAATAATAAAAATTTCTAAAATTAAATAATTAAATTCTTAGCTCTATAGTTTAAATCTAAAACATTAATTTTGTAAATTAAATTTATTAAAGTTAATAATTAAAGCTAAAATTAAAATTTAATTAAATTCAAAAAATTTAAATATAAATTTTTATAGTATCCAAAGCTATTGTATTGAAATAAACTATTTCTTGTAACTATAAATTTTAATTTCATTGAAATAAAATTAATTATTAATACAATTCATATAATAAATTATAATTTCATATTATATTTAATCTTAAATTTAATTTTTGATCTTACAATAACAAATTCTGCAATAAAATATTTATTATATTCTTTAATTTATTCAATTACATTATTTCTTTCAATATTTAATTTTAATCCTAATTATTCAGTAATTCTTAAATTATTAATATCTTAAATTGTATATATTTCAGGAATTACAATTATATTTTCGTACTTTATTACTTTAATAAATTTTTTAAAACTAAAATCAAATAAATTAAATTTATTATTAAATATGTTCATTTTAATTAATTTATTTATTATAATTTATATAAATTATTATTTTTATAAAAATTATTTAATAAGATATTCCTTTAAATATGAATGTAATAATGAATTATTATTATTATATTCATATTTTTATTATTTTATATATATCATTAAAAATTTGTTCAATAAAAAAAAGATTACGTAAAATTAATGCACGAAAAATTATAAAAATTTAAAATCAAATAAAATTTTAAAATCAATTTTTAGATTTATTTATTTACCAACACCAATAGATATTAATTACTTTTGAAGTTTTGATTCTATCTTAGAATTATTTTTACTAATTCGAATTATTCAGGAGTTTTATTATCAATACATTATTGTGCAAATATTAATTTAGCATTTAAAAGAATTTCACATATTACAGAAGATGTTAATTCAAGTTGAATTAACTAGAAATGGATTAAATAGAAATATATATAAAATTCCATTTCATTCTCATTTTTCAATTAAAGATTTATTAGGATTTATTATAATTTTATCAATTTTTATATTTATAAATTTTCAATATCCTTATTATTTTAGAGATCCAGTTAATTTTAAAATAGTAAATTCAATAATTACTCCTCTTCATATTAAACCAGAATAATATTCTTTATTTGCTTACTCAATTTTACGATCAATTCCTAATAAATTGGGAGTTTTGGATTTAATATCATCAATTATAATTTTATTCTTTTTACCTTTTTTAAATAATAAAAATTATATAAATTTAAAATTGTATTCAATAAAACAAATTTCTTATTCATTTTTTTATTAACAATTTGTTTATATTAACATGATTAGGTGGCCAAATTATTAATTATCCTTATGCTAATTTAAATATTATTTTTACTATTAATTACTTTTTATATTATTTTCTATCATTTGAATGAAATAAATTTTGATATTATTTAATTTATTAAGTTAATGAACTTGAATAAGTATATATTTTGAAAATATATTATAAAAATAAAATGTTTTTATTAACTTTTTAAGTTTATTTAATTATTAAATAAATTACAATTTTTTCACGTAAATAAATATATTAAATAAATAATAATAGATATTAATATATTTGTTCAACAAAAATCTATTAACTGGTCAAATCGAATTCGAGGTAGTAAAGTTCGAACATATAATAATATTAATAAATAAATTATAGATATAATTATAAGTATAATTGATCAATTTTCATATTTAAAAAATATTATTGTTAAAATTAAACTTATAAATATTAAATTTAAATATTCAGATAAAAAAATTATTCTAATACAGAAAAAAAGATATTCCAATTTCAAATGATATTATTTGAGCAATTGAACGAATAGAACCTAATACTGGATAATTATTATTATAAAACCATCCAATTATAAAAACAGGAAAAGTTGTTAAAATTATAATAAAAAAAATATAAATTATAGAATATTTATATTCATAAAAACTATTTAAATTAAATCAAGGATAAATTAATTATAATATAAAGCATAAAATAAATATAACTATGGGCCTTAATAAAAATATTGAAATATAAAAAAACATGTTAAAATAACAGAATTATTTTATTTATTATTTGAAATTAAAATAATATTTAAATTAAAGTCCTTTCGTACAATTAATTTATATAATTTAAAGTTCTTAGTTCTTATAGTTCTACATTTAAAATTTATCTTAATTCAATATGGAGGTCGCAAACATCTTTATTAATTTGAACTTTAAAAAGATATCACGCTGTTATCCCTAGGTTAATTTAATCTTTTTATTAATATTAATTATATCAAATTATTTATTCTTAAATCAAAGTTTTATTTATTAAATAAAGTTCATTAAATTTATTAATCCTCCCAACTAAATATAATTTAAATTGTTAATATAAATAAATTTAATAAACATTCAAATTATTTAAAATTCTATAGGGTCTTATTGTCCAATAATTAAATTTTAGCATTTTAACTAAAAATTTAATTTCATTTTATATATTAGAGACAGTGTATATTTCATTAATTCCTTCATTCCATTCTCCAATTAAAAGGCAACTGATTATGCTACCTTTGTACAGCCAATATACGGCAGCCATTTAAATAAATTCATTGAGCAGATTGACTTAAAATTAAATTCTATAAAACATGTTCTTATAAACAGGTAAATATAAATAATAATTTATTTTTTTGCCAAGTTCCTTTAATATATATATTTATACTTAATTTTAATACATTTTATAAATTAATTACTAATTCAATCATTATAACAAATTAATATTTTTAATTTTTTTTATTATTATATCTTTAAATTTCTAATTTTTAAAAACTAATTCTTAAATAATTAAACATTTTTTATTAAAAATTATTTCTAAACTAATGAAAATTTAAATTTACGATTTAAAATAATAAATTAAATTTACAGTTTATCCCGTAAATTATTTATATAAAATTTATTTGATTAAAATTTTAAAATAAAAATAAATTATATCTAAATTAAATTTATTTATAAAAAAACTAGGTATAAATAAATTCGAGTAACATCTAATTTCTAAATGTAAACTAATAATTTTTATCTAACAAAAGAATTATTTATATTTAGCTCTTTTATTCTGGAAATAATTAAAATTTTTAAATTAAATTAATTAACCATGATACAAAGGGCACAAACATAATTTTACTTACTTATATATACAAATTTTCATTTTCATTACTTAAATTAAATTTAAATTAAATTAATTTAAAATTTTTACTAAAATTTTTTTAATTATTAAAATTTTAAATCAAATATACAATTACATAAAATATATATAATTAATATATTAACATAAAATTATATTATTTTAT
>NW_016918666.1:7934-11543 GCF_001483705.2 Eufriesea mexicana
TATTTATTTATTTATTATTTAAACTCTAAAGTATCAGACGCGATTAATAATACAGAAAATAATCCAAAAGCATTAGGAGGACGGTTACTCCTGATCAACCATATCATACAGAACCCATGCACTCAACCTACAATTTCTCTGATGCTAAGGTATAGCATGTTCAAAAATATTAGCAACGATTTTACTACTGCTATTGTCGAGGAAAATGCTTTACGCTTGACTTCTAAAGGTAACTTGCTCAAGTGTGAACTTTGCGCTGGTACAAACAACAATACCATTCAACTGAGATAGATACAGATCCAATTCTTCTAATCGAAGTCGCAATAATTTCGGAACCGTTAATTTCAATCAAATCCCTGCTACATCAACAAATTTACAAATACGCACAGGAAAAAGTAAATAGTCTCATTATCGTAAAAAGTTTAGTCATAACAGAGAAGAATGTAGAAAACGCCAATACAATAATATTAATTGATTGACAATAAACCAACAACCAAGTTCTTTCGATCCAAATCAAAATACGCAATTCCAAAGCATGCAAAGGAACGCTAACAATACGGTAGGATGCTATTGCCATGGAAGGAAATCGCGAATCGGCCAATGGCGATTCGGGATTTTAATTTAGAGAAACACATTGTAAATCGGTCAATAATCTATACGTAGTATTATTCTAGAAGCAAATCGAACATCAACCGATACTCTTGTGAAAGCCTTTTTTTGGAAGCAAAGCTAAGTAACGCAGTGTTTACGGGGAGGTGAAACGTAGGTCAACGGAATCGTATTCGTCACCGGGAGCAAATCTCGGACGAGCAAGGAGGCGTGACGACTTTCACGGTGACAAATCACCAATCCGGGAAGTGACGCAATTTCTATGGGTATAAAAAGCTAATCGGATGAAACGTGTCAGTCAATTAGCGATCCATGGAAGAACTTAGTCATGCTTTATGCGACCCCGCGGCGGGGGGTGGGGGGGGGCAAAAAACGGACTCATAACGGCGCGTGGAGATTCATGAGTGAAAAAGCCTTGAAGAATCCTCCTGTACATAGATTGCGACTGGGACAGGCATGACGGAGAAAAACGAATAACAATGTGTTTTTCCTGTGTTATATTTACGACATTTTAGTATTATTTTCTTGCGTTAAATTAATTTTCGAGCGTTGTGTTTGTTTTATTCTGTTCATATTGCTCTGTTCGTTTTCGGTGTCTCAAACCATTCGCGCAAGACCCCATATTCCTTCCATAAGGGAAGAAACAAATACACATTATCTTTGTAAGCTGAAGGCAAAATACTATAGCTGTAAATTATCAACAACAGGACTTTCAATTCGTTCCTCAACCTGCATGCCTCACGAATTCCATAGAACGAGCAACGACAGAATTCAACAATTTCTGAATGTAATAATTACCAAAATCTTATTAGCCTGAAACGATTTGAAGTACGTACATTTTCACCAATAAAAATTCTAATTCCGATGATGAAATGTTGGAATTCCATTCCTTGATATCGGCGTTTTGGAATTTTTGTTCAAGGCCAGCAGCATAAAATTTCCGAAAATTAATAACAATACTTCATTAATACTAAGAGGAGTATTTCCAAGTGCATCGCAAAACGCAATGAAACAGAAATTCAACTTCAAATTCATTCAAAACCGGTTGCAGTTAAATTGGAAATATATCATTCGATTGACTTTTAGGGAACGATTTTTTACGGTGTCGGGTAACTAAAATTGACTACTCTATCTTTACTGTTTAGTTATACTCTGCTCCATTTCGAATTACTCTGCCTCGCAGTTGAATTCTGCCAACACATTATTAATTACGAATGCTATTCCTAGAGTGAATAATCGTAATGAGGCAAGTCTACATATCCATTGCTTTACCTATTATAAAATTTTATTTATTAACCATATCAATCGCAACATGATACTTTGAGAATGCAGTTTCCATATAGGTCTGATTTATGTAGAATTTATTTATTTCTGAGATTTCATATAACGCGGTACGAATTCACTTAATTTGTATTATTTCTGAGTTTCTTATAGCAGAATTCCTATATAACGCGGCACTGGTTTCTATATAACGCCGTATAAATTACTCTGATTTGTCTTATTACTATGTTTATCATGACGCGATTTACATAGAACGCATTTCCTGATTCCACTTAATTCTGATTTTCTTATAACATTGTTTCAATATAACTCGGTACGAATTACTCGCATTATAGGAGACTTGACTGAAGAAAACCTTCGAAAATTACCAGCACCCACTGTGTTGTTCCATAAAAATGAAACGCTACCAGAGATCACACACCATAACGATGGTGTATCGTTATAGAACATATGAATTCTTAGGTCGTATATCGAACAAAGGAGTTAAACTTGATCCAAAAAACCACCTCAGATTCCGTACGATTCCAAAACACGAAACATTTCCGCACTTTTAAGCTATATACATTTCAAAAACACAGTATTATCTTCTTCTGCATTTACTCTTAACTAATGGAGTGAAATTCTTATAACCCGAAGTGTACGAATATTAATCGCATACTTGAATTGACGTAGATTCTAATAAAAAAAAAAAAATGTAAATTGTAGTCAAGGCACTATGGAACGGAAAAAACAAAAAGAAATTAAAATGTTTTTAGGCTTACGAAACTGTTATCGGAAATCTATAAAAAAATTCTCTTCTATCGCGAAAACCCTAATACGACAGTCAAAGAAAGACGTCACGAACGGACGGAAACAGGCATTACTCGTATCAATGGATAAATTAGTTAGCAAATTTATACTGTAATTCTCACATTTTTCAAAGTAATTTATTTTAACTACAGACCTTCCTAATATAGGTTTTGGTAGTACACTAGCAAAAATTAATAATAACGTAGACTCACCTATCGCGCATTGTTGCCAGTTGAAATATGCGAATTCTATCTTTGTGTGTTTCGAAGCCTCCTGTATAACGGATGGGCCATACTGCGTCGTAGCTTCTCACTGGCATTCAGTTTGTTTCTAATCGTGCAAAGAAAAAGTATCACGTGTCACCGGTCTCTCTGCAAAAATAAATTCCGCACAAGTTAGTATTCAATTTCATCTTCTTCTCATAATGACCTAACGATTCGGTACACGATTACTCAACGATTGAAAAAGAAGATTTAGCCATGGTCCATTCAGTAGAATATTTCAGACACTATGTGTATGTTCGAGAATTTACTACTATATACATCGATCATCGATCACTACAATGGCCATTCGATGCTTAAAATCTTTCTTCGATATTATTTTATAAGGAGTAACGTCTAGTCATCAGTTAGAGAGAGATAGAGGAGGATCGGTTTAAATGTGACAAAGAATAGAGGCACTTCTAAACCGCTTTGTTTTCGACTGACACCTACAATGGATTATATAAACAAAAGACGAGAAAAAGGTAGATTAAATAGATACCAGACGTACCCAGGTAAATTAGACAGACATGAGACCGAGAGCCAGATATTTAGTGTCTCTTATAGTAATAGGAACCAGAGTTCGCTATGGTTGCTTCAGGCCGGGCCTATTACAACGGTGACAGTTTGAAACCACTGCCAGGGGGGGGGGGGGGCCCACACCCGGAAG
>NW_016918666.1:14773-21000 GCF_001483705.2 Eufriesea mexicana
ACCTTAGTTCATCCGTGACCGTTCTAGAAACTCTCGCATTTATTTGCCCTATAGCGAGTTTTAGGCTTTCTGTTTTCGATGCTTGAAATTTAGTCGCTATAATCGACTTTTGAAATATACCTGCTTATTGCGTACTTGTAAGCAGGGCAGTCCTGCCACTGCGACGAGTGGTTGTGATCCTTTCCTGCCCTTATACAATTCGCACAGGAGGGGGGATCATTCCGCGAGGGGCATGAATTAAAAGAGTGTCCTCTTTCAGAACAATGCCCACAGGTGTCTTCTGTAGCCTTGCAGAATTTGGAGATGTGCCCGAATGACTGGCACTTGAAACACCTGCTTATCCGCGTGAAATCCCTTGAGGAGCAGGAGTGCCATCCGATAAATATTCTGCTGTTTTTCATGATTTCCTTCCGGAACTTTGGTGAAACTTCTGCCACCCAGCTAACGGTGTCCTTCTCGCGGTTACCGGTCTTGAAGCACAACTTCATTTCCTCTGGGGCAGAGTGATTCTGCGATATCTCGTGGTTCTGGTTACGGATTGCGAGAAGGATCTCCTGTTCACTTAGTTCCTTTGGGACATTATGAATAATGACGCAAGGCCTCTTTTTCTTTGGTAGTCAAGGCCTTTAAGCCAGCATCCTCCAGTTTTTTATGCTTTAGTACCTTATTAAGGTCTTCCTTTGTTGCCGTTTCGACAAGCAAACCTCCATTTGCTATTTTCCTCACATTACGAATTTGGATTCTCTCTTTTGACGGAGCAATGTTCCTCTTTAGGACTTCTTTTGTCTCTTCGCTCGTTTATAGCTTAGTTGTGTCGCTGGGAAAGATCGTGACGAAGTTCCTGGGAGGTTGTGGAACATTTTGCGGAGCGGATCTAGGTTTCTTAATGACTTTGTCCGCATAAGACTCCTTGGCGCCTGGAAATTGGAGTTTCAAGCCCATAATTTCTTGGACAGCGCAGCTCAGTGTGGAATGCAAGTGCATTATTTTATCTTCGACCTTAGTTTTATCCGAAATTTGCAATTTAAGGGAAACAACTTGGTCCTTGAGGATTTTTGTTTCCTTTTGTATCTCCAAGATGTATTTATGGAGTTCGGAGGCCTTCTCCACAAGAATGGATTTACTGGCGGGACTGATTTCTCCCTCTAGATCCCTGCAGAAGGAAATTAGTGACAGCGCTGGTGTAGAAAGGTTGCTGGTTTGAGGCATCTCTGCCTCGGATTCCATCACAGAGTCCTGTGGAGAAGTGCTCTGAGTCGGTGTAAGCTTCTTTTTGCCCTTAGGTTTCTTACGCTGTACTACTGGGCGAAAATCAGACTCGGAAGTGGTATCAATGACGTCTTCCTTTCTCTTCCGCGAAATTGCGGTTGAATACCCCGGTCGGCCTTCTTTGACCGTTTTTACCTTCGTGCGAGTGTCCTGGTGGACACCTAGTCCGCTCTTAGGTTTCTATACTAACTGGTCCACAGATAGTGTATCGGAATCCCCTTCCGTAACATTGCTCCTTTCTTTGCTTATAAGTTTTTGTTTTGTTTGATCCATGTCTGGTCCCACGAGAGTGGCGGGAAATAAGGTCGATTCGGACAGAGCCTCCCTATCCGAACAAGGCTGTTTACGCCTGAGAGGGCGCCAGGTTTCTCAGAGATGACCGCTAGCTGGCTGATGCCCCCACCAACCACCTCCCCATGCGTCTGGTGACGGAGTAGTACCACAAGGCCGCGCGTCATAACCCTGGGGATTAAGGGATTTTTTATAGAGGTTATCATCCTCGCGATCCAGCCGATTAAGGCTAGACCCCCGTTCCTGCGAAACATGACCACAGGCTTACGGTATGCGCGTGACTCGGGTACCTCGGGGTCGTTAAGCCCGTACCGCGGCCGACCAAGGTCAACCGCAGCCCCTGCGGGGACCGAGAGCCAGACAACTATTGTTTCACAAGCTTCTCGGCGCCAATGCGCAGCTTTGCCGTACCTGGTCCATTTATGGATATAGCGGCAGATGTCGGGTTCGAATTTTGATCATCATCATACCAAAGAAATGAACAGGTCCAACCAGCGGAGGAAGTCAACCCGCACATGACCCTAGTAGGCTTTATGAGTACGCCCGGGGAGATACCCTATTTGGCGTATTTCTCTTGGGCCACTTCAGGTCTGGCATGGATATGAGATCCAACCGAAGGTCTCCATGGCCCGTTGCCACTCCCTCTTTCGCATCCAGTGGCATGCGCGAACGCATGGGACACCACCCACTGGATCCCGAGGGCACCAACGAGGAGGCGAGGTGAGTGGACTTGCCGGTTCGGGCCCTACAACTTCACCGAAGTCTCCCGCACTGCGCAGCTCGGCTTTGCAGCTATAGGGATCATCAATTCAATCGTGGTTTCTGGCGGACACCTAACACCAGAACCCTCCCCAGCTTCTGCTCTCACCGAGAGCCAAGCAGAGAGCCAGCCAGAGAGCCAGACCGAGTGCCGTTCGTTAGGAACTGGCAAATGAACTGTAACTGAAAACCTGGCAGTTAGCACGCACCACGTGGAAACAAAGACTGGAAAGAAGAAGAAAGGTGCAGTGAAGTATAGTCCTCATCGAGGTCGATAAATCGATATTTTGCGTCTTACACGTACCGATGATACATCACGCAAAGCCCAGATCTTCTTCGAGCATGGTCTCAAACACTGTTATTGAAACGAAGCGTGAGAGAGTGACAAAAAAAGAACATAACACAAGTCACCGCATGTTGTCATCGATTGAGGGAACTCCCTGTGTCTCGAAAAACTTCCAGCATTCTATAACGGCAAACTACGAACATCGATGATGCCAAAAATTCGAGGAATATCCATATCAAATTAAATACAAACCTGGTTAGATCAATTCGAATGCAGATGAATTATCCAGTTTACAAGTAGAATCACAAGATCAAATGAATAACAATTAAAAAGGTTAGGTGTTGCGAAAGACTAAAAACGAAGGGGAAGCGCTGGAGCACACTGCTTACTGGAAGGATCAGCCAAAACTGACTTTCGACACAAAGGGCAGCCAGCATCGGTGGCCGGACACGTGACAGGGCACGTGACAGGATAACGAGAAAAACGGTCACTCGTCAATCTCGGCACGGTAGCCATTTTTAGAACGACAGAACATTCGGTCCTGCACTAAGATCTAAACTTCTACAAAGGGAACAATGAAATAATCATATTCGAGAAAATTAGTTCATTGTTGAAGAAATTAAACGATCCCTTATTATTATCTTTGTTTTCAGAATTAAATGAAAATAATCACTTTCCAAAATATATGTATCTCGGACAAATTTAATCTTTACGAAATAAAAGCAAGCAACAAATGGTATCTGTAAATCAAGAATTCAAGATCAAACTACTTACGTACCATTTCCTACTCGCGCATACATATTTGTACATATTTCGGCAGAATAGAATTTAAAAACTTATTTGATTACTTGATAAATATAGGATACCATATTAGGAAAGAAACGTTTACTTTCATTTCGTCACAGAAAAATTGCAGTATAAACATACCGATAAAACTTGTTTTTATGAAGAATGAAATCAGAATAGACGATGATACTAAAATCCTGATAGTAATCTTTCAGGTCATTGCGGTATCGAGAAAACATATTCTGAAGTAAACGATTCAATGACAGAAGATATTTAAAAGTATGTTATGGCCCGCCCATCTTTGTGAATAGAAATGAATACCAATATCTTCCAAGTTTTTTAACAGTTTACAAATTTATATATTTGGATAATAATATTTAAATATTGACAACAACGCTAAATAAACTATTTCAAACACAAATAATGTCTCTATCTTGAAAATATCTCTCTCTCTCTCTCTCTCTCTCTCTCTCTCTCTCTCTCTCTCTCTCTCTCTCTCTCTCTCTCTTTCACTCTCATTAGCACATGTCTCTTCCATGGCGATTCTCACGTAACTGTTTTATTTTGGCACATTCTACTATACATTTTTTTAACAAAATTTATACCAGACTACACTCGCGCATATTATATTTATATCATCCCAAATGACTTTCACTTATTCTACCCGATTCCCATTCTCAAATATATAAAATCAGCACTCACAATCTCATAAAACCAATTAATTACAATACTCGCAATCTTGGCAAATGAATAAAGCAAATTTTAAATTCGCATCATTACCACTAACTGAAAATAGCAACAAATTTGTTTTAACAATGTAGGGCGATTTAAAGAAATGTATTTTCATGAAAACCATATCCAATAACGAAGCTTCCATGATAGCCAAGAGACTTTGACGAAAAGTATAACTTGTTCCGGTATTTCTAAAACCATATTATTAGACCAGGTCGCTGACTTCATGTTCCAACTAAAAAAATATCTTACTAAATTATTCAAAACGAAATAACTATCGACTACACCCTCAACTACATCCTCGAATAAACAAAGCGCTGCAATGATAACACTTATCGGTAAAAGATATTCTCAAATGCTATGTAAAATATCAGCAAGCAGACTGGGTCGAATACGTACCTTTTGCTATGTTTAATACAATACCTCGACTCATAAAATAACCAACTTTACACCATATGGTTGCTGTTTACTTTCAAAGCCTGTATGCCATAGACTATTAACGAACAATCTAAATTCAGTTACGCTTATGACAATCATATTAAATCATTACAACGTAAACTAAATGCGTCTTTCAAAATGGCACGAGAGTACATAATTCATTGCATATATTTATAGCACATAATTAATTGTACGTAATAAATTCAGAGGATAAAAGCAAAAAGTACTAGGATAAAACATCTAACCTTTAGGAATTTATAACCTACGGCCTTGTGCAATTCCTGATCGAATAAATCAATTTAATTTATTTTGTTTACGTCCAGGATTATATTTTGGTTAATGTGCAGAAGATTATGGAATAAATCATAGTTTTATATCAATTACGTTAGAAAGAATATCAATGAAATATTTTATGGATTGAATTAAAAATAAAATTTATTTTATTTAATTTAAAAATTAATTAAACCTTTAAGTAACATTAAATTGCCAATTCAAAATTAATATTAAATTATTATTTTTAATATTCTTTCATTAAATGTCTTAACTTAAAAAATTGATCTTTTAAATCAAATATAGTATTTAATGAAATTTTAATATGTTTAATAAGTAGCTTAAATTTTAAAACACATAAAACACCTAATGTAGGAATTTATAATCTATGACATTGTGTTTATTTGTAATAAATAAGGAAATGCTAATTTAACTAAAATAGTTATATGCAAATTTCGGAGAATTATATAAAGGAACAAAGATATTTCGGACCAAAACGATAAAAGTTCAAGTAGGCACATGAAGAAAACGTTACATCTTAACCATTTAACCGCTTTGTTTCACATGCAATACATTAGTTTCATGATCCCTCTCTTTACTTCTCTCTATCGTATGCTGCATCTTATTCTTACAATAATATTCCTTACAAAAGACCAATCTATACAATTTCGGTGTAAAAAAAATTTCCAACACAGGGCTACTTAATTATGTTAAATTTTCCCATTTGAGTCAGGGATTCAAAACGGTAAATTATCACTTCCCTCAGTCTCAAAATCTTTGCAACCTGGCATCGGAACATTTTATTGGAACGAAATGCTGCTTCTAATAAAATGATCAATTGTCTGCTTCATCCGTAAAGGAAGAAACAGTACACCATATTATAGATAAAAATTTACAATTACGAAAACAACGAGAACTTATTAATGGCGTATCATACGTTTTTAATCAGTTATTTGGTACTCCCGACGTTGACAATGTACGTGTGATAGTCTGCAAGGACCCCATCGTCAAAAAATGACTTCTTATTAGAAACTTATAAACTTCTATCTCGCTGTCTCGGCCCATACCTAAAATCAAATATACAAAGGACGAACGAACAGCAGAATACAGCAATATCGAGTATTCCTTCAAATCATAAGAAACCTACATTTTTTTTATCTTTACTCGCAGTCAATTATATTTTGCTACGTTAAATTATAATTACGCTATGTGTTGTAACGACCAATTGACACTATGGTTCAATAGCTACTAACATATTTCGACCTTTCGTATTATCGGAACGATTCAATTTAGCTGAACGGACATCCAAACTCAATATCTCATTGTCACCGAAAAGGAGTGTTTTCATTTTCACCATCTTGCCCATGACACACTACTACCCTGACAGCATTAAGAG
>NW_016918667.1:0-519 GCF_001483705.2 Eufriesea mexicana
GCAGTCAGATTTTATCGCAAAAAAATCGAAAATTTTCTTCAAAATCGATGAAGCCGATGGCCGATTCCGCTGAAACTTTACCAAGTGCTGTTATTCAGTGAATAACGCTATTCTGCCAGGTTTTGTGAAGATCGGCGGCGCGGTCAGATTTTATCGAAAAAAAATCGAAAATGTTGTTAAAAATCGATGAAGCCGCGGGCCGATTTCGCTGAAAATGCGCGAAACGCTGTTATTCAGTGAATAACGCTATTCTGCCAGGTTTTGTGAAGATCGGCGGCGCGGTCAGATTTTATCGAAAAAAAATCGAAAATGTTGTTAAAATCGATGAAGCCGCGGGCCGATTTCGCTGAAAATGCGCGAAACGCTGTTATTCAGTGAATAACGCAATTCTGCCAAGTTTTGTGAAGATCGGCCGGAGCAGTCAGATTTTATCGCAAAAAAATCGAAAATGTTGTTAAAATCGATGAAGCCGCGGGCCGATTTCGCTGAAAATGCGCGAAACGCTGTTATTCAGTGAAT
>NW_016918668.1:0-1146 GCF_001483705.2 Eufriesea mexicana
AGGAGGAAAGGTTCAACTGGCGTGCTATAGTCACTGCAATCCTATATAATCTGAATGGAATATCCAATTTTATTGACATTTTCGATTAATATCGTGGAAAGCTACCTTTCTTGTATAAATGAGGAAGAAATATCCTATTGGCGTGCTATAGCCATTGCAATGCTATAGAACCTGGCTGGAAATTTAAATGTTATCGACATTTTCGACTAATATCGTGGCGAGCTAACTTTCTTGCATATAGAAGGAGGAAAGGTTCAACTGGCGTACTATAGTCACTGCAATCCTATAGAATCTGGCTGGAAAATTCAATTAATTTTATTGATGTTTTCGAAAAACATCGAGGTCACCTAACTTTCTTGTATAAATTTGGACGAAGTATTCTATTGGCGTGCTATAGCCATAGCAAAGGTATAGAGTCTGGCAGGAAAACTAATTTCATTGACGTTTTCGTCTAATATCGTGGTGGCCGTGGCTTTTTGCATAAATATGGATGAAATATCCTGTTGTCGTGCTACAGCCATTGCAATGCCATAGAATCAGGTTGGAAAATATCATTTTTATATACATTTTCGACTGATATCTTGGTGAACTAACTTTCCTGCATAAGTAAGGGTGAAATATACTATTGTCGTGCTATAGCCACGGTAATGCTATAGAACATGGCTGGAAAATACAATTTCATTGACATTATCGACTATTATCGTGGTGACCTAACTTTCTTGCATGTAGAAGGTGGAAAGGTTCAACTGGCGTACTATAGTCACTGCAATCGTATAGAATATGGCTGGAAAATTCAATTTTATTGACATTTTCGATTAATATCGTGGTCAGCTACATTTCCCGCCTAAATAATGAGGAAAGATACTATTGGCGTGCTACAGCCATTGCAATGCTATAGAACCTGGTTGGAAAATTCAATTTTATTGACATTGTCGACTACTATCGTGGTGACCAACCTTTCTGGCACATACAAGGAGGAAATATCATGTTCTCGTGCTATAGCCGTTGCAATGCCATAGAATCAAGTTGGAAAATTCATTTTTATAGACATTTTCGACTGATACCTTGGTGAACTATGTTTCTTGCGTAAATAAGTGTGAAATATACTATTGGCGTGCTATAGCCATGGTAATGCTACAGAACATG
>NW_016918668.1:1586-3596 GCF_001483705.2 Eufriesea mexicana
GCTATAGTCATTGCGATGCTATAGAATCTGGCTGGAAAATTCAATTTTATTTATGTTTTCGAATAACATCGAGGTCACCTAACTTTCTTGTATAAATATGGACGAAGTATTCTATTGGCGTGCTATAGCCATAGCAAAGGTATAGAGTCTGGCAGGAAAACTAAATTTTAATGACGATTACGTCTAATATCGTGGTGGCCGTGGTTTTTGCATAAATAAGGAGGAAATATCCTATTGTCGCTCTAGAGCCATTGCAATGCCATAAAATCAGGATGGAAAATTCATTTTTATAGACATTTTCGACTGATATCTTGGTGAACTAACTTTCCTGCATAAGTAAGGGTGAAATATACTATTGGCGTGCTATAGCCACGGTAATGCTATAGAACATGGCTGGAAAATACAATTTCATTGACATTATCGACTGTTATCGTGGTGACCTAACTTTCTTGCATATAGAAGGAGGAAAGGTTCAACTGGCGTACTATAGTCACTGCAATCGTATAGAATCTGTCTGGAAAATTCAATTTTATTGACATTTTCGATTAATATCGTGGTAAGCTAACTTTCTTGCATTAATAAGGAAGAAATATCCTATTGGCGTGCTATAGCCATTGCAATGGTATAGAACCCGGCCGGAAAATTAAATTTTATTGACATTTTCGACTTATATCTTGGGGAGCTAACTTTCTTGCATAAATAAGGAAGAAATATTCTATTGGCGCGAAATATCCACTGCAAAGCTGCAGAATCTGGCTGGAAAACTCGATTTTATGGACATTTTCGCCTGATATCGTGGTCAGCTACATTTCCCGCCTAAATAATGAGGAAAGATACTATTGGCTTGTTATAGCCATGGAAATGCTATAGAATCTGGCAGGAAAATTCAATTTTATTGACATTGTCGACTACTGTCGTGGTGACCTACCTTTCTTGCATACAAAAGGAGGAAAGGCTCTCCTGGCGTACTATAGTCCCTGCAATCCTATAGAATATAGCTGGAAAATATAGTTTTATTGACATTTTCGACTAATATCGTTGTCAGCTAACTTTCTTGCATAAATAAGGAAGAAATATCCTATTGGCGTGCTATAGCTATTGCAATGTTATAGAATCTGGCTGCAAAAATGTATTTTATTGACATTTTCGACTAATATCGTTGTCAGCTAACTTTCTTGCATAAATAAGGAAGAAATATCCTATTTGCGTGCTATAGCCATTGCAATGCTATAGAACATGGCTGGAAAATTCAATTTTATTCACATTTTCGGCTAATATCGTGGTGAGCTGACTTTCTTGCATAATTAAGGAAGAAATATCCTATTGGCGTGCTATAGCTATTGCAATGTTATAGAATCTGGCTGCAAAAATGTATTTTATTGACATTTTCGGCTTATACTGTGGTGACCTAACTTTCTTGCATATATAAGGAGGAAAGATTCTACTAGCGTGCTATAGTCATTGCGATGCTGTAGAATCTGCATGGAAAATTCAATTTTATTGATATTTTCGAATAACAGCGTGGTCACCTATCTTTCTTGTATAAATATGGTCGAATTATTCTATTGGCGTGTCTATAGCCATAGCAAAGGAAAAGAATCTGGCAGGAAAATTCAATTTTTTGGACATTATCGACTACTATCGTGGTGACCTTACTTTCTTGCATATAGAAGGTGGAAAGCTTCTACTGGCGTACTATAGTCACTGCAATCCTATAAAATCTGGCTCGAAAATTCATGTTTATTGACATTTTCGGCTAATATCGTGGTGAGCTATCCTTCTTGCATAAATAAGGAAGAAATGTCCAATTGGCGCGATATATCCACAGCAATGCTACAGAATCTGCCTGGAAAACTCGATTTTATGGACATTTTCGACTGATATCGTAGTGAGCTACCTTTCCCGCCTAAATAATGAGAAAAGATGCTTTTGGCGTGCCATAGCCATTGCACTGCTATAGAATCTGGTTGGAAAATTCATTTTTATTGACATTTTCGCCTGATATCGTGG
>NW_016918669.1:0-281 GCF_001483705.2 Eufriesea mexicana
ATACATCCACCCACCAATCCATTCATCCATCCATACATACATACATACGTCAATACATCCATCAATCCACACATACACCCAAATACGCGTACATCCATAAATTCGTACGTCCATACGTCCATACATCCATACACCCATACATCCATGCATCCATACATGCATACATCCATACATGCATTCATCCATACATTCCTACATCCATACATTCATACATCCATACATTCATACATACATACATCCATACATGCATACATACATACATCCATACTTCCATACATCCA
>NW_016918669.1:10201-10644 GCF_001483705.2 Eufriesea mexicana
ACCCATCCATACATCCATCCATCCATACGGCCATCAATCCATACATTCATCCATCCATACACCCATCCTTCCATACATCCAGCCTGCCATACAACCACCCATCCATACATCCATCCGCACATACATATATCCGCCCATACATCCATCCATCCATTCATACATACATCCACACAGCCATACATCCATGTATACACCCATACACTCAACCATACATACATACATAGATACATCCGTAAACGCATCCATACATACATTCATCAGAACATCCCCACATCCATACATCCATAAATGCATCCATTCGTGCGTCCATCATTCAATACATCCATCCATCCATTCATACATACATACGTCAATACATCCATCCATCCATACATACACCTAAATACCCGTACATCCATAAATTCGTACGTCCATACGTCCATACATACATACACCCATACATC
>NW_016918670.1:0-890 GCF_001483705.2 Eufriesea mexicana
ACAGGATAGCCCTGAGTTTTGTGCTACAGACAGCTGTTCGGTGGATTACTACGATCTACCGTCCTGAAATATTTTCCGCTTGGCTCTGGGGAGGAAGGCAATAGTGGTCTCGGAACGATAGGTTTAGTTATGTTACGTTTGCTTATACTACGATTGGTCACTTTAGGATAGGGTGGCTTTGACTTTTGCGCTGTAAGCGCTGTACACTGCTATTCGGTGGACTTCTGCGCTCTACGGTGCTCTAGCATATTCTACTTGGCTCTGGCGAAGCCAGCAATGGCGGCCGCGGCAGATTGTATTGAGCTACGCTACGTTCGGTTAGGTTATATTGGTTTGGGTTAGGTTTGGGTAGCGTTGTCTTTTCCGCTATACACTGCGATTGGATGAATTTTCGGGCTCTGCATTGCTCCAGTATGCTCTGCTTGTCAATGGGGCGGACAGTAGTGGTGCTGTCGGTACGTTACGTTGAGTTATGCTGCGTTTGGCTTCGTCACGTTTGATTAGGTTAGGATACGATGGCTTTGACTTTTTTCCTATACGCTGCTCTTAAGTGGATTACTGTGATCTACTGTGCTCTACTATACTCTGCTTGGCCCTGGCGAGGCCAGCAATAGTTGTCACGGCTCGTTAGGATGAGCAAGGCTACGTTTGGTTAGGTTAGGTTACGATTGGATTCGTTGGGTTAGCTTCGACTTTCGTGCTGTACACAGTTATCTTGTGGCTTTCTGCTTTCTACTGTGCTCAACCACATTCTGTTTGCCCTGGCGATGCCAGCAATTGTTTTCGCGGCATGTTCTGTTGAGGTAGGCTACGTTTGAGTGGGTTACGTTAGCTTCGGTTTAGTTTGGTTGGCTTTGACTATTCCGCTTTACACTGCGATTATGTGGACT
>NW_016918671.1:0-569 GCF_001483705.2 Eufriesea mexicana
GAATCCTTTTCATCTTCGTTATCTTACTTAATGCGAATCTCAATGACAGCTAATTCCTCGATGTAAGAAACAATGATTTTCTTGGAATCTGACATCTTGGCATGACAATTCCGTCAATACAATTCTGTCACCATGATTTAATATTTGTATCGTTCTTGGATGCATACAGTCGTGACTTTTTATTCACGTGCAATAGAGTACAGTTGCAACACTTGACCAAAAACTGTCAAAAAGTCGTATAAATATAAAAATTGGAATCCTTTTCATCTTCGTTATCTTACTTAATGCGAATTTCAATGACAGCTAATTCCTCGATGCAAGAAACAACGATTTTCTTGGAATCTGACATCTTGGCCATGACAATTCCGTCAATACAATTCTGTCTCCATGATTTAATATTTGTATCGTTCTTGGATGCACAACACAGTCGTGACTTTTTATTCACGTGCAATAGAGTACAGTTGCGACAGTTGCACCAAAATTGTCAAAAAATCGTATAAATATACAAATCGAAATCCTTTTCATCTTCGCTATTTTACTTAATGCGAATTTCAATGACAGCTAATTCC
>NW_016918672.1:0-726 GCF_001483705.2 Eufriesea mexicana
CTACGCAAACCTAACCAAAACCAACAGGGAAGAGCCAAACATAGTCTCACCATATCTATCCTGTCGATGTCGCTATTGCTGCCTTCCCCACGGACAGGTAGAACATTCGGGAGCACAGTAGATAGCAGAAATCCACCGAGAAGCAGTGAACTGCACAAAAATTAAAGCTACGACGGCAAAACTTTACCCAACCTAACATAACCCGACCGCACCGGACACTATATAACGTGCCGAGACGACAATTACTGTTCTCCCTAGGGCTTTGCTGAAAATATTAGAGCACTGCACAACGCAGAAATTCACCTAATAGCAGGCTATAGCATTGAAGTCAAGCTAACCTCTCCTAACCTATGCAATCGTAACATAACCAAATGTAAGCTAACTCAACCGAACGTGTCGCAAACACTATTGCTGGCCTCCACAGAGCCAAGCAGAATACATAGTCCGAGAGTAGAGCGTTGAAATAGATAGTATCAGAGTGTATATCAGGAAAGCCAAAGTTACCCAGGCCTAACACAAACTAACAGAAAATTACCAAACATAGCCAAACTCAACTTATCGTTCCGACAATGCCACTCCGACAATGCCATTGCTGCCGCCCCGGGTCCAAGCAGGGCATACTAGAGGAAAGTAGAGCGCAGAAACCCACCGAGTAGCAGCGTCCGGCACAAAAGTTAAAGCCATCCTAATCAAACTTATCCTTGCCCAACATAACCGATCGAAACG
>NW_016918673.1:0-520 GCF_001483705.2 Eufriesea mexicana
TTTACAGGTCAAAGGTCAAAGAAGCTTTAACCAAGCCTTCATAACGTAACCAAACGAGACGAAACCTAACTATGACTGACGTACCGGGAGTACGATTGCCGGCTGCCCCAGAACCAAGCAGGACACAACGGAGCACAATAGAGCGCAGAAATACATAGATGCACAGTCTATAGCGCAAAAGTCACATCTACCCAGACCTAACCCCAGCTAATATAACCTAACAGAACGTAGCCTACAACAACGTAACGGGCAGCGGCCACTATTGGCGGCATTCCCAGTTCTTAGCATAATATAGTAGAGCACACTGCGGCGCAGAAATCCTACGAATAGCAGCGTATAACACGAAAGTCTAAGATAACCGGATCGAGCTTAACTTAACCTAATCCAACGTAACGTAGCCTAACTTTACCTAACGCGCCGCGTACTCCATTGCTGGCCACCATTGGACAAAGCAGAATACAATAGAGCGCAGTCGAGCGCAGCCGAGCGCCGAAATCATCCGAATGGCAGTGCGCAGCAC
>NW_016918674.1:0-2815 GCF_001483705.2 Eufriesea mexicana
AGCCATTGCAATGACATATAATCTGGATGGAAAAACCAATTTTATTGACATTTTCTTCTATTATCGTGGTGAGCTAACTTTCTTGCATAAATAAGCAGGAAAAATTCTATTTGCGCGCTATACCCGTTGCTGTGCTATAGAAACTGGATGGAAAATTCAATTTTATTGTCATTCTTGTATAATATTGTGGTGAGCTAGGTTTCTTCCTTAAATAAGGAGGAAAGATCCTATTGGCGTGCTATAGCAATTGCAATGCTATAGAATCTGTCTGGAAATTTCAATTTTGTGCACATATACGACTATTGTCGTGGTCAGCTAACTTTCTTGCGTAAATCAGGAGGAAAAACCCCTTTGGCGTGCTCTAGCCGTTGCAGTGGCATAGTATCTGGTTGGAAAATATAATTATATAGACAATTTCGGCTAATATCGGGGAGAGCAAACTTTCTTGCATAAATAAGGAGGAAAGATGCGATTGGCGTGCTATGGCCATTGCAGCGAAATAGAATGTGTCTGGAAAATCCAATTTTATTAACATTTTCTTCTAATACCTTGGTGAACTAACTTTCTTGCCTAAATAAGGAGGAAAGATTCTATTGTCGTGCTATTTCCATTGCAGTGCCACAGAATCTGGCTGGAAAACTAAATTTTATAGACATTTGCGGCTAATATCGCGGTGAACAAGCCTCCTTGCCTAAATAAGTCGGAAAGACTCTTTTGGCGAGCTATGGCCATTGTAGCGCAATACAGTCTGGCTGGTAAATCCAATTTTATAGACATTTTCGCATAATATCGTGTTGAGCTATCTTTCTTGCATAAGTATGGAGGAAAGTTTCTATTGGCGTGCTATAGCCATTGCAATGCTATGGAATCTGCATGGGAAATTCAATTTTATTCACATATACGACTGTTGTCGTCGTGAGCTAACTTTCTTGTATAAACAACGAGCAAAGATTCTATTTGCGAGCAATACCTGTTGCAGTGCTATAGAAACAGGCTTGAAACTTTAACTTTATTGACATTTTCCACTGATATCGTGGTGAGATATCTTCGTTGCATTGATAAGGAGGAAAGATTCTATTGGCGTACAGTAGCCATCGCAATGCCATAGAATCTGTGTGGAAAATTCAATTATATTGACATTTTCAAATAATATCTTGCTGAGCTAACTTTCTTGCATAAATAAGGAGGAAATATTCTATTGTCGTGCTACAGCCATTGCAATGCTATACAATCTGGCTGAAGGATTCAATTTTATTCACATTTTCGGCTAATGTCGCGGTGATCCATCTTTCTTGCATAAACAAGGAGGAAAGATACTAATGGCGCGCCACCGCCGATGCATTGCAACAGAAACTGGTTGGATAATACAATTTTATTGGCATTTTGGAATAATATCGTGGTGAGCTAGCTTTCTTGCATAAATATGGAGGAAAGATTCAATTGGCGTGCTATAGCCGTTGCAATGCTACAGAATCTGGCTGGAAGAATCAATTTTATTGACATTGTCGACAAATATCGGGGTGAGCTCTCTTTCTTGCATATATAAGGAGGAAGAACACTATTGGCGTGCTATTGCCATTGCAATGCCATATAATCTGGCTGGAAAATCAAATTTTATTAATATTTTCTTCTTATATCTTGGTGAGCAAAGTTTCATGCCTATATAAGGAAGGAAGAAGGTATTGGCGTCCTATAGCCATTGCAATGCTATAGAATCTGGCTGGAAAATCCAAATTTATTAACATTCTCTCCCAATATCGTGGTGTGCTAGCTTTCTTGCATGAAGAAGGTGGGAAGGTTCTATTTGCGTGCAATACCAGTTGCAGTGCTATAGAATCAGGCAGGACAGTTTAATTTTATTGACATTTTCTACTGATATCGTGGTGAGCTAACTTCGTTGCATAGATATGGAGGAACGATTCCTTTGGCGTGCAATAGCCATCGCAATGCTATAGAATCTGCATGGAAAATTCAATTTTATAGACATTTTCAAATAATATCGTGGTGAGCTAACTTTCTTGCATAAATAAGGAGGAAAGATTCTATTGGCGTGCTATAGCCATTGTAATGCTATAGAACTTGCCTGGAACATTCATTTTTATTGACTTTTTCGGATAATTTTGTGGTGAGCTAAGCTGCATGCATAAATAAGTAGGAAATATTCTATTGGCGCGCTATGGCCATTGCAGTGCAATAGAATATGGTTGGAAAACTCATTTTTGTGACATTTTCGTATAATATCGTGGTGAGCTAACCTCCTTGCATAAGTAAGGAGGAAAAATTCCGTTGGCGTGCTCTAGCCGTTGTAGTGGCATAGTATCTGGTAGGAAAATATAATTATATAGTCAATTTCGGCCAATATCGGGGTGAGCAAACTTTCTTGCATAAATAAGGAGGAAAGATGCTATTGGCGTGCTATGGCCATTGTAGCGAAATAGAATCTGGCTGGAAAATCCAATTTTATTGCATTTTCGAAAGATATCGTGGTGAGCTATCTTTCTTGCATAAATTCGGTGGTAAGCTTCTTTTCGCGAGCTATGGCCATTGGAATGCTACATAATCTGGCTGGAAAATCAAATTTTATTAACATTTTCTTCTAATATCTTGGTGAGCTAACTTTCTTGCCTAAATAAGGAGGAAAGATTCTATTGTCGTGCTATTTCCATTGCAGTGCAACAGAATCTGGCTGGAAAATTAAATTTTATTGACATTTGCGGCTAATACCGCGGTGAGCTGGCCTCCTTGCATAAAAAAGGAGGAAAGATACTTTTGGCGAGCTATGGCCATTGTAGCGCAATAGAGTCTGGCTGGTAAA
>NW_016918675.1:0-296 GCF_001483705.2 Eufriesea mexicana
TTGAACTTTCCAGGCAGATTCTATAGCATTGCAATGGCAATAGCACGCCAATAGAATCTTTCAACATTATTTATGCATGGACGGTAGCTGACCACGATATTCGTTTAAGATGTCAATAACATTGTACTTTCCAGCCAGATTCTATAGCATTGCAACGGCTATAGCGCGCAAATTGAATCTTTCGTCCTTATTTATGCAAGAAAGTTAGCTCACCACGATATTAGTCGAAAATGCCATTAACATAGAATTTTCCAACCACATTCATTGTCATTGCAATGGCTATAGCACGCCAAATG
>NW_016918676.1:0-20334 GCF_001483705.2 Eufriesea mexicana
ATTGTTAGAATATATTTTTTCTGTTAACAGAACGTTCAAATCGAACGTTAGGACATGCGGGTATTCGACTAATGCGGGTACGAATACAGGAGACTAGTATATTTTTATATTCCGCAGACCATTTCTAAAATTTAAATAAAAATCGTCCACAGGGACTACCTGTAACGATTAAAACGAAAAAAAAAAAAACGAAAATGCTGTGCTGAATATATTTAATATAAAACTATATTAATGATTTTTGAATAAAATTTGTTGACACAATCGTCCATTTTATCAAATCAGATAGTTCAATTAAATTGTAATTTCATTGAAGTAAAAATATGTATAATTTTATTTTTTGGATCGAGAACTGAAGATTCTCGTGAAGTATAGAAGACAATGTGCGATCTAGTTGTTTTCCTAATTACTCTCGACAGGAATTTTTATTTATATGTGATCTTAATTAAAAAACGTTTATGAAAAAATAAAATTATTAAAAAATTTAAACTATTAATCGTTTCGATTACGAATAATTAAAATGATTATAAGTTTGTTGGTTACGAATAACAGTTATAAATGATGGAAATTATTTATACACCCGAATAACCGTTATCATGACCAAGATTTTGTTTCGGTTATCGATAATCAATGTCGACTAGGAGCACTATTTCTCCTTCTTATTTGTCATTATCAATTTTCATTATTATTATAGATAATTAGTTTCTATAAATGATATGAAATTATAAATCATATTAAGTACCAAAATATGGAATGTTTGTGAAAAAAGGATTAAATAGAAGATAGCGTTTTGATATCTTTCTTATAACACATTTATGATTACTACTATAAAATCCTAACCACATCGGTATGATTATTCATAATTAAAAATAGGTTTCATCAAGTATAAGGATCATTTGTATGCAAAAACAATTTCTATTATCTATAATGATCGCAGATAATACAAACAAAAATATCATTATTTAAAACAATTATTTGTAAATAAAATTATTTAAAGAAAAATACAAAATTTCATTTTGCCATCTCCAATCATATAACGATCCTAGTCGTTATATGACTATATATTATAATATTTCCCTATTTGTTAAAAATTCTATAAGACCTTACATAGAAAGAGGTTTTTAAATTTTTTGTATTTCCTTTAGAACTTTCTCACTTCTTTGGAAAATAGTTTCACTGTAAAGAATTCTATGAAATTCTGTAAATAATTTAAGCCTTTGGGCATTATGTATTTTTAATTAGGACTTGAATTAATTTATTTTGTACATCCTCTATGAATTTTTATGGTTAAAGCACGTTTATCATGTTGATAAATAAATGATACCTTATTTGCTACATTATGACGATTTCACAAACTGTCAATATGTGCGTATATTTAAATGTTAAATAAAAAATAAAAATATATGGAACAACTCTTTTAAATTATGTGTACACGAAACAGATTTTGTTTGAAGCAAATATTGAATGGTTGCATTTTAATGAATTGGTTCGATTAATGATATGTATATAGATTATCGGCTATACTGCGTTCAAAAATTTACTTTTGAAGTTATTTCAACGCGTTGCACCATGATAATATATTTCTGTGTTTCTTCAGCTCGTTTATTTATATTTATCTATTTTCTTTCTTTTTTAATAAACTTTTGTTTAAAGAGTCTGCTTTATTTTACGATCGCAAAGTGTTTGACATAGTCTATTAGAAATCAACTAAGAAATATTGAAAAATAAAATTATGAGGTACAATAATCAAGTTAATATTTTGTATAATTCAATGTTTGATTAATATAATAATATCATAGGAATATAAAATGTTAAATTCCAATCAAATTTCAGACATGTCATGACAATTAATGAATAAATTATATTTAGTGCGTTAATAGTGCTAAATATATTTAAACTATTTATCACTAGAGTCTCCTAAATGTTATCGCAGGGAATTATGACAATATCACGAATATTCTTATTTTTAACTCGTTCTAGTTATAATCACATTACACAAATATATTATAATAAACATAACGTAACAAATAACTAACGAAATATTACGATTCTTGTATATTTGGCAATAATCTTAAGTCATAAAGTAACCACCTAGGAAATGATATATATTACAAGTAAATTTCCACACACTTATCATAGAATTATTATTGTAAGGTCTAGCGTTTTATAGTCATGAAAGAAACAATAACAACAAGAAATTGGCGACGACACTTTGTCGAAATGTGTTAAGGCCCGGCTAGCTAGGTGTACAAAATACGGGCGTTCGAGATTCAATTTCTATAGATGAGAATATATCCTTTCATATATCTTTATTAATCTCACAATATTAAGGCTCTTAAAAACTGCTTTTTCTAGAAATCTGGTGAGACCCATATTATAACGCAAAATTAATTTTAGTTAATTTTAGTCACGTTCTTTATATCTTATCTTCCTGCGGAGAAAAGATTTTGGAAATCGTTGCTGGTAATATTCAACCAGAACGACGATATCCCCATCGATATTTACTATGGCTGAACGAAAGTGCCAGGATAGCTTAACTGATACGAATAAATTAACAATGCATGAGGCAGGAAACACGATTGAAAGTTTGGTATTACCCTTGCTGATTAAAGTGAAAGTTCGAGCATGCACTGTTTGAAATTATATCCATAGCTGACTGTATGAATACTGTTTAGGAGGTATCAAGGGGGTATCGCGTCGTTCCCTTGATCTTCCTGGTCGCGTGGTTTCCGCCCGAAATAATTCGTCTTTGCGGTTGTAAGGCGCGAAGATATCCCGATGTGGATGGACGGTTCGACGCGACATGGTATCTCGTCGACTTAACGAGGAGATACGAAAATCGTCTCGTGTTAGAAGAGAACTGTCGTCTCTGATGTTTAGAATGGAAGTCGTTAGAAAGAACTGATGTTTTTGAGAGCTAGTTCGGAAGTGTCTTTGACCAAAGGCATTCCCTTGGTTCGCAAATCCGTTACCTTGGAGTGAGGGAAGGTTCCCCCGAAAAACCACGATAGTGGAGGAAACCCTTTCCTCCAAGGTGGGGTATCTGGGGTTCATCCGCGCGCCGGTGATCCCATCGGCCGTTTGTTACCCCTAGCGAAGGCCTGAGGCTTCCAACGTGTGCGGACCACGTGGAGCCCTCAGGCCTATTGTCAGCCAAGTCTTAAGAGCCGTCGCCTAATTTCGTTAAATTAGGGATTTCCAGGATTCTCGTGTTCCGCGACACGAGAAGTCAAAAGAAAAAAGGTACAGCAGTCAAACATGCTGAAGGCATGGAGCGGGAAATTCCGATGCCGAATTGTTCGACCCTAAGACCTGGCTGTTGGAAGACCGTAACGGGTCTTCCTTGTTCCACGACGGAACAAATACTCAATGAATCTTTGAATTTATTTTTCTCTAAAACGAAGGTAATCAAAAAGATATCTGTTTTATGTTTTTGATGAAGAATAGTAAAAGAAAGTGTCGACAAATTGATTTACTGATATAGTGGAATTTAATGTATCGATGTAAAAGTCAACGCGGAGTTGTAAGACCCGTTTACGCGGGTGCGACAATGTTGCTGGGATGCGGCCTACTCTAAATTAATAGAGCTGGACCTCGTTAGGGTGAAACTAAAGAGTTTTGATGTGTTGCTCTCGCGCTGAGTTGATCATCGTGGGTCTTTCTCGACGGTCTGATCATGATGCGTGTTCTATTTTCGTGAGATTTTTAGGAGAACTCTTTCGTGACTGCTGCCTCGGTGATTCTATAAGTTTTGCATGTCTACTGATAGATTGGTGTGAAATGCAAGTGGTAAGTGTGTGTCTTCCTATTGGCTGTGAATAATATTGGAGGTGTATGATAGCTGCAACGTCTTTCTGTGGTGGTGGATGTTTAAATAATTTAAGTCTTTATGCCTATAGTCTTAAGGGTGATATATTGACCCCTGCTAAGGTTCACCCAAGTGGTGACTAGGTGATGACGAGTGTATACGAATCTGCACTTAACTAGGTACGTTCGGACTTGGGACCGCAACAATTGCAATCAGTTTATATGAATCGCGTACAATATCGTCATCAAATGCATAATAATCATCGATTCATTAATTGTATAACTTGTTTAGGCATCGAAGTACGAAGAAATGGATACCAAAATAATAGAAGAAAAACGACATTTTGAAAGAGGGAATGATTGTTTCTAAAAATAATCGACGGAGGGGTGAAATATAATATTATTGATCAACATTTCAGTTTCGAAATAGATAATTAATTGATTATGGTAATCGACATTAAGTTTTTAAGTAAAAGATGCAGTTAAATATAATTTTCTATCTGTCAAATATGTAAGTGCAAAGGTTACATATTATGTATTAGAGTACCCTACGAACTGATATCATACTTAATGATTTTTAATATTTCTTGAAATGAATGCAATGTATGCATTACATGTGTATTATGTGTTAGTGGTGGATGAAATTTAATAACAATAAGAACAATTATTTATTTAATTACAAGGATTATCAAACAGAAATATTAGGTTTAAATATAATTAATTTATGCTCAGACGTCTTCTCGCTATTAAAACTCAATTGCAACTGACGTATGTCAAATCACTCTCCTTTTTCTCTTTCTTCTTTCATACATTCCATTACATACACAATTCGCACGCATACAACATTAACATACTCAATCATTACACGCATACTCGTTTATCATAATAATTTGAAGTCATTAGATATTTCCATGCCATGCATAGATGTTCCACTCATTCCAATACATATATATTTAAAAATCTATGTAACCATTACCACGTCCATTATGTTACGTCCTGAACACTGCAACTTTCACGTTCGGAGTTTCGCGGGGCTGTAAAGGCCGTTACGCTGACGTCACAGTGTTGAAGGAATGCGGTCTACTCTAAATTAATTGAGCTAAATCTGGTTAGGGATCAACTAAGGAGTTCTGACGCTGAGTTTAATCGTGGTGGGTTTGTTTTGACTGCTTTATATTTGAGGTAGAACTCCCCGTTCAACTCCTGTCTCGGTGGTTTTATAAATTCGTATGTGTTTTGATTGGTTGATGTGAAATGTGAGTCGTAGGTGCGTGTTTTTCCATAGATTGTGAATAACGTTGTGGGTGTGTATTAGCTTCGGCGTATTTCGGTGATGGTGGTGTTTAAACAAATTAGACCACTGTGTCCATCGCTTGAAGGGTGATTTATTTACCCTTACTAAGGTCAACCCAAGTGGTGGCCGCGTGACGAGTGTCCGCGAGTCAAGGGCGCTAACAATACAGAAATAAACCAGTTTCTTACTTGATTTGGGACATTCGGTCCTAGGGATGCAACATACCAATACAAATATCTCGTTTCTATAACGTAAAAAAGATTTAATCGCAGTTTGTATCTTTTTTCAAAAATTTTACTTGTTATGAGAAAAATGAGTTCAACGATGATTTTTGCTATATTTGAAATGTATTTCAAAAATAGTCATTTTCTATCATACTAACCTTTTCCTAAAAAATCAAATTTGACTTATAATCGTAAATTATTCAGAAAACATTGAAAATCACAAAGTGTGCTATTATTTCGTCACGTGCTGTATATACTTTGGTCTGTTTGTTGTTTATAAGTATCTTTTTGCAATAGTAACCGTTCTCTTCCTATTGCAATCAGCTAAAATCCTCATAAAATGAATCGGTCGGTTAAAGGTATTTCTCTCTTTAAATTCCACTTTCATCGTAGAAAGAAGTCGAATAGAGTTTCTGGATGTTACGATGTTTGTAGGTAAAACAGGATGAAAGGTATATGCCACTATGTACGAAGTGAGATTGAAATTAAGATTATGTTAGACAAAAAATATTACCATGTGTTACTAACGTAGATCGATGAAACCGTTACATATGTATATTTCGATATCTACATTTCCATTGGTAAAACCAAAAAAAATGGTTGCAATAGCAACGAATAATTTATTTCCTAATATATTTTTAACGAAATGTGACTTTTCTTGATCAAAAACAAATGCAATAGCAACGAATAATTTATTTCCTAATATATTTTTAACGAAATGTGACTTTTCTTGATCAAAATTATCTGAAAGGTAAGGGGGAAGACAGAGAATGTTCACTTAAAAGTGATTTTGTAAACCTCGTTACTTGATGGGTATAGATCTGGTCAGGGTTTAATGATTGAGTTAAATCTTATATGAGTATCTTGATCGATTGCCTCGTGAATCTTGTGCGTTAGTGGTTTCATAAATCTGGGTGTGACATGATTGGTTGGTGTGAAGTGTAAGTGGTAGATGCGTGTTTTCCTATTAGTTATGTTTGTCTTTTAGGGCTGTGGATGGGTTTCGGTGCTTTTCGATGGTGGTGTATGTTTAACAAATTCCAAAAGCCGCTGTACTCATCGCCTAACGGTGATTTATGGCCCTTTCCTGGGGACCGACGCAAATGGTGCACGGGTAACCCGAGCATCCGTGAGTCATTGTAGGCTAGTAATAAAGAAATAAAACTCCCACTTGACTCGGAATGTTCACTCTTGGGACGCAACACCTCATGTGTTATGTTATTACATGATCGATTTTCTTTAGCCAACAACTATAATATTGCGATGTAAAAGCTCATTTATAATATTTCAGAATCTTCTTTCATTTTTTTATTTGATTAAATTAAAGTTCATCGCGTTGTTACAATTCTCAAACAACGTTTGGTAATCCTCGTACGTAGAATTCGAAAGAAGTTAAAAACCCTTGCACGTGATTTAAAAGCAGTCATAAAGTTCACGTTTTAATTTTCTGTACAGCGGGTATCGCACACCCCAATTACAGCCGAATTGCCCGAAATTCATGGCTCTTGCCTTTTTTTGGCGCTCGCAACGAGCTCTTACCTACCTTGTACTAGCGTGCATATTTTCCTCGCTACTTTCCTAGATGGTCAATTTAACATTGAACCACACAACCAGATTCTGATTTCGATTATTAAAATTCGATAGAATTATTCAAATTCCTACTCTGACTAACCAAAAAATATACATTAAAAGCCGAATTACTTATAGTTCATTTAACGACTTGATAATATAAATTACTTTTTATAACTTAAAAATGTACTTTAATCAAATACACTCATCGAGAATACGTTGAATGCTCTACATTCAAACTCGGTATTTAATTTCTCAATTGGACGTCATTGGTGAATAGCAGTATCTAGATTAGTAAATCCTTCAATTTAATTTAAATTAAATTTAAGGAAATAATAATATTCGTAACATTCTTGGTACAGAGAAATTAATGTGTTATCATCAACACGTACATATAAATAGTACATATAGTATAAATATTATATAATTAAATAGAATAGTAGTTTTAACAGTATAACAGTAATTAAAATCATGTGATGAAAAAAAAATTAGTGCATATAAAGTAAATGAAACAGGTATTAACACCGTTTAAAACAAAGACAGACACTTAACCAGAAAATTCTAATTGTAACTCAAGTTTATGTATATACGTACATGTAAAGCGCAATGAATCCATTTTTAAAGAAATTTAAGGAAACGTTTATTACGGGAGATATCTTTGAGTAGGGGAAATTAATTCTTTAAATTTCAGAATTTTTTCTTAATATAATTTCTCTGTGCAATTTTTATTACAATAGCCTCGCATTTTTCCAAAATTATATTTTAAACAATGAAAGAAACCTACAAAATTTGATGTCGCGTGCCTCGAGCGATATTTTGTTTGTAAAAAGTGAAGAATAATATATATATATGTATAATTCATCTTCAATAATAGTTCTATTAAAAACCAAAAAGATTTATTTTTACTTTTTAACTTTGTATTTTGGATTCAACTCTATGGCTATGTAAACGATAATAGATTACATGTATGTATAATATATACAGGATATCCAAGCAACGGTAGTACAACCGGGAAGGGGGTGATTTTACATGCAGAAACGAATCGACAAGAAAGGAATAAAATCTTTTGATTCGAAGCTTCGTTTTTGAGAAAATCTACTTGGAATATTCAGCGAGTGTGCGTGCACTTAACTTTGGTTAAGGCGGATGGACCATCAGTATACCAGCGTACTCGGTGGATATTCAAAGTCGATTTTCTCGAAAGCGGAGCTTCGAATAAAAGAATTTTATTATTTTTTTTTCGATTCGTTTCTGTATGTAGAATTATCCTCTTCCCGGTTGTACTACCGTTACTGGGACATCCTGTATAGCAATTAGTTTTTGTTCTTTTGGAATATAGCTTTAAACAGTTGAATCTCACGATCTAATGTTTAAAACTTCTCTCGCTTTCTTAAGTATAACTTTGTGATAGTGTGAAGTACAGTAAAACTTTCTATACAAGAAATACTTCATTTTTAACGCTCTATCACCATGTTGGATGAAAATTCTGAGACAAAATTATATTCAAGACAAGAAAACGTGCTGCAACTTTGAAGGATTAATTCTAACCTTTTGAAGAAATTTCTTGTCGATAAAAAATTGTTTCGTGTTAATCTCATTGTATTGTAGATACATAAAAACCTTCATTACAGTCAGAACTTTCTGATTAAGTGAATTTTCTTGTAACGAAATGCACTAATACTTTTTCTACCTTCTATGTATAATTACGTTCTATCTCAAATAAAAGTAAAAATTAACTTTGGAAGAAGTAGTTGCACATTTCCAGCAAATATGAAAATAAATAATCTAGTATTAGTCATTTCGATTAATTTAGTAATTCTAGTGTTCAATTTTTTATTTCTAATAATATATATGTACTATTTACATATATTCGAGCGTGATGTATTAAAACAGAAAATTAATTCTGCTGCCATTAACAAATTATATTAAATTTATCCAATATTAATAGTTATTAGAAAAATATTAATATTGATTACCATCCATTGCCTTAGCACCGGCAATGAACCGATATTGTCACATTTGAACAGTTTCTGCAAAACACGAATTCTTCTTAATCATCAATTTGATATTAAACTCGTGATTATCGTCAATTTACATCGACCGGCGGTTATCTTCATTTAATAATTGTATTCCAGCTAAATAATCAACCGCATTTCGTTAATTTGATGTGCAACGTAGCGGAAAGTTCGTCACGGTGGATCAGTGCATCCTTTTCATTGAAAAGAACTTTTTACTACCTTGAAGCTTCGAAGGCTACGAGATTAAAAGGAAAAAAATTATTCGATACGCTAAACAACATTCATTTAACGTACAGGAGCATATAAAGTAAGCCGTTATTCATAATAATATCGAAAAGGAGATAAATCTTTGTGTAAGAGAAGTGGAGCGTAAATATCGAAGTGGCAACGCATTGATTTACTTTGCTCATTATTTTTTAACTTTGCCATTTAGTTTAATAAAAGTAAAATTAACTTTCAGTTAAGTACGATTAAATTTATATCAAAATTAAAAGTCTAAAGAAAAATGAAAAGTTTAAGAAAAATTATGGAAAATAAATTTTTAGCCTGAATATTTCAAATTATCACACCATAAGGTGCTCGTGAAGTTCCAACCTGGAAGTTTAGGTAGTTTTGGAAGTTCATTCTTATGAGTTAACTCTTTAACTGTTTTATTTCATTTTTAAAATATATTTAATTCTTTCTAAGGAATGACGATTGTATTGGACAAAAGTATAGTAAATAGACTATGTTGAAAAATTGAAATAAATTGCAACAATGTAACAAAATTTTCTAGTGGTTTTTTAAAAATATTTATACGATATGACTTATAAAAAGAATAATATTTGGAGTTCAAAATATATTTATGCAAGGTAATAAAATATTATTATTATGAATGTGACAAGATTACGAAAATGTTTTTCTTTTACCTAAATTGTACTTATAATAGCGAAAGCGAATTTCTTTCTTCATGACGAATATACTTTTCAACAAAAAGTTGCCATCTTTTCAAGATGACATTGGACATAATCATCAAAACGGATAAACGGTTATCTCATCGATTAACGGTTATCTTAGTATCAGTAAAGCGTGAAAAATCTAATATCAAAAAATATTATTATTCATTTCTAAGCTACGCTGAACTTTTCGAAACATATTAAAAGTAGTTAATTCTTCATTACGAACACCGAATCACTTTATAAGGGGACAGTGCCGTTGAATCTTTATTCCACATAATTTTCATAATAATTAACCAATAATTATTCTCACTAATACTTATAAATACTTAATAAAAGAGATGCCATAATAATAATAGTATTTTGTGATATTAGCTTTAATTTTTACCTATAGATACAACATATCCATAAATTATGATCCGTATGAATCGATATCAATCAGTAAGAAATGTTATGAATTTAAAAGGAATAAATGACCAGTATCTAGAACTCTAAAATTTTACTTCTTCCAAATTAAATACGGTGTTTACCAATAGGTGGGTACATCAGACAACGATATATGTATATCATTAATTACAACTCGTTTTGGTTATCCTTGAATGACGGCAATTGTAGATCATAAAACCCAGAAAAATACATTAGGCATATCGACCTGATGGAGAGGTTTCTGCGTTCAACAGAACGGTGGACAGGGAAATGTGTCTTTTCCTCTTTTTCAGGATATTTTCCAATAGCAGTACAGTGTGAAATTTAATATTTCAAGTTACGAGAGAGCATATTGACAACTGCCCTTTCGTTCCAATAAAGCAAATATCCGACGTTCGAAGCAAGATACATACATTAAGTATCGACAGATTTTTCTATCTCTAACTGATAATATTGGTTTAAAATAATTTCTTGTTTATTAATTTGGTGGATGTTAATATCACTTTGTTCCTACGCTCAATATGTAAATCATATTCAGTGTATTATGATTATAAATACTAGAAGTATTATAATACTTATGTTACTTTGTGTCATATTGACATAAACATTATTTTAACATTATTTTACTTAAATACGAAGAAACAAGTAAAGTGTATACATTAAAACACGAAGTAATTATTTAATTAAGATTTAAATACGAAAGGTATTTCTTCCTTTCTATCAATCAACATAATTTAGATAAAAACAATATTGATCAACTGATTTCAAACGTTAATATATTTTACATGTTATTAGTTATTATTGACAGTTAACAATGTAGCACGAATATCCTAGAATTTACTTATATCCACCAGTTTCTATATTTTAAATCAAGAATCAACATATTTTTCTCTGATTTTAAAAATTTTCTTTATTCTATCTCTATTACATAATTGAAGTATTAATGCAATATTAAGAAAAATGTAATTGAGACAACATACAAGAAGAAAATTATCTGCTATTTTAATTAAACCGGGTAGATAACGATAAAATTACCAAAGAAATCAAAGATATTTCCTTTTGCAGTTACTGAAAATATATAGCTGTTTTTGACATAATTAATGTTGATATTTATTCAGCAATAAAATTGTGTACAGTTATTTGTCTTCATTTTACCGCTATAATTATTATCATTTGTGTGATGATGTACTTAGATATAATACGTTTAGTTACTTAATATTATTATATTTAGTAATAATATTTAATAATTCTAGTGTTAATATCACGATGATATTTTATATCACGTTATTTTTAAAATATTAACTAAATCACGAAAAAAGAAAATATATCATATAACGTAATAAATGCTTCCTTATGAAATTTCCATCGGTATAATAAAAAATTATATTAAAATCATTTGGTTGAAGGAACTGTTTGATTCACGATGTATTTGACAATGAATACACTTAGAAAATTAAATAAGCATGAAATAGAAAAAGTGAAACCGAGCACAAATACACCGGGAAATTGTAAACCACATGGCAGGCAGCAATTAGCGCCACGCTATGGATTTATGCTGTGAATTTACGCGGTGGATTTACGATGCGAAAATAACTACGGAAAAACTGAGAGAAGTATCGTAGGTTAAGAAGATTATGGGATCTCGATGCGTAATAAACTTGATAACTTGATAAAACTTGCAACTTGATGGACTGTAGAATATTACAGTATGTATGAAATTATTACACTGCAAAACTCTAATGTAAATTTTTACTCATCTTCTATATAGGTTGCGAATTAAACTGCAAGATGACATGAAATATCGATATGGGCATGAGCATTGGAATGTATATGTTTTTTAACGTTTAAGTTAAGAATTGTCAGTCGTTATATATTATTGCATGTGTATCACATATGCCCAGCTCTGAAAAAGAGAAAAGAAGAATGATTATTTTCTGTGTATGTGACGCAGTATTACATGCGGCAGGGTTGCGTGGCAGTGATGTCAACTACTTGGATTGCGAGTGTGGCGATTTTTGGTGCCCTCGTGCTCCCAAGAGGTGGTTACTACTTCAACGGCTCCGGCCTTCTCGCTTGCGACCCTTTCTTCGCCAGGGCTTCCCTTAGGTACCTTTCAAATTTATAATAGATCTCGAGCATCATCCGCGTTATTCTTCATAAATATTAGGTAGTTTCGGTATCTCTAAACGTGTAAAAATACTCTACTCTATATTATATTATCTATAATTTTATTAATTTTATTTAGAACAGTATTGATATACATAGTTTTATTATTTATAACATTAGAAATTTACATCTCCTTGAATGTCTTGTTGTTTTCCAACTACTTGTCAAATATGTACCGTAATTATTTCCAACAAAATTTTTCGGTAATCTGTAACAGTTCTATGTATATCATAAAAGAATCGTTTTCATATCTTAAATATATATCTCTCTCACTAACGTCCCTAACATTTGAGCTTAATAAATAATTTGTAATAATTATTCGGAGAAAAATAGTCAAATATGGTGTCTCTTGTCATAGTTTAAGAAATTGTTTGAAATATCGATCGATGATTTCATTTACATTACGTGTATTTCTATAAAGAATAATTCTTTTCTGAGAGCAAATTACGTACTTTTCAGTTTCACAAAATATTTTAATGTATTTTATTAAAATTAAAGATTCTATTACAACAAATTACCTTCAATTTATGTCATGAAATTATTAATTTTGAGTGATAGATGGAAGGTTGTTCAAGGAAATATAGTATGATGTTATTCAAAATGTGATATAATAAATAAATTTCATTTTAATTACACCATTCTTTAAATCTTTAATAGTATAATTTCTTTTTTTAATTTTGTATATATTCTTAAAGCTTGACATCATTAAAGTACCATAATTAACGAAAATTGTATTTAAATTATCGATTAAATTTGTTTGAACATTTGTTGGACTGCAAAATTATTGACGAACGTGTTATGATTTTATTCTTTCTTATACGTGTACGAGTATAATACATTTAACGTCCGAAAATGTCAATCTCGTGATAAATTTTTTCATTTCATCATACTCTTATACGATGATGAATAAATGTTTCGTTATTTAAAACTTATATAATTTCATAATTTCTAAATTATGAAGAAAGGAGAGCTTTGTCTTTCTAAATTGACAAAGATACTGTTAATTAATTTCAGTGCTGTTATCTTAAATCAAGGGTTACATCGTGTTTTTAATAGATAAATTATAAATAATTTTAATTTATAATTTATCTATTCCATAAGAAGGTGGTAAGTACTGTATTTAGTCGACATACATGCTTCGATAATATTTACATACAAGCCATACAAATTAATCAAAATTCTCGAATATTTAGTTACGATTGAGTATAGAACAAAAGAGTATGATGAAAATAATTGGCATAAAGATTATATTATGGTAATCTTAATACATGTACTTTGTGTTTAAACAAGCCATATTAATACGACAATGAGCAAGTATGATGGTGAATATAACGATGGACACACATGTATACACATGTATACATATATGCAGTATGAAAGCAAAGAGTTGTGTGAGTTTTAGAAAGAATGAAGTTTGGTCGAGTGTTTGGAAAGTTGCAGATAGAGGAGACTCGGAGAAGCGAGAGAGCAAAGCCACCACCTAAAATTTGAAGCTGACAAACGATGAATCATCATTTTGGCTGACAAAACACAACATTTTTATAGCTTTCGCTTTTTCCAACCCATAAAATGGGTTTACACGAGAGTGGAATATTTTCTGTAAATTAAAATAAACCCAAACACGAGCTTAACTGAAACAATTTAAAATATTTTTATCCCGTCTCACTGCTTTTGTATGATATTTTTTAATTTGAAAACGTTGGTGAAATTGATGAGATGGTAGAAAATACAGTAGATTGTGAGAAATATATCATTATTTTTATAAGAGAAATTATTTTTCGTTCTTCCGTGTTCTTGTTTCAGAATTCGAGATATTATTACTATATTTCATAAAAATAAATTCATGAAAAAAGTTGAAAAAAAAGGATTGAAATTCAATATTTAATTATATTTGGCAGCTCTCGTACTGCAAGCATTTTTCATTTAAATCGATGTGAAGTACATTCTTATGTAAGTAGTAATAATTCGAACGCGATAGTATCTGTATTTATTTATTGCAAGTTTTTTAAAAACTTTCAATAGTTTATTGTAATTCTTTTCGTTGGTTGAAGAAACGTGACAGGAAGTTCATGTTCTGTCATTTGAAATGATGACTCATCGTTCCCCATTTTGGGTTTCAAGTGGCAGCTTTACTTTCACGCACTCCGTATTCACTGTGTTCATTTTACAGGCTTTAGCAAAGCTCGGTTAATTCTAGGATTCAAAATTTGCTGCAGATTCATTAATACCTCTTTTGCCAACTCCAATGGATTATTCCGATATTAACGAGGAATTACTACGTTACAATTTATATTATCCAAAAGTACTACAAAATTGCTTCATTTTTATTTCATCTTTATACCTGCTAATGAATTTTTTTGTAAATATCAATAGTTGGCATAAAGTAAAAAAAAAACAGATATATTCTGAAGAATTTTGAAATGTTACAACATTTTAATACGATTTAAATTCAGTAATTAAGGAACTATAATCTTGGACCAATTATACGTATAATAAACATATTCGTATAATTTTTTATTTTTGCTTTAAATTATCATTCTATTAGAAGTGGTATATGGTGAATGTACCCATTTTCTCAATACTTAATTTTATATTGTGTTTCAGAGTATGTAAGTACATCATTTTATTCAAAATCTTAATAATAGGATCCAATTTACCTATATTATAATAGGACATTTCCTCTTTTAATTTCTACTTAATAAACTCTTGCTCTGAGAAACTGTTGCTTTACACGCAGATGAAATTTTACTAAATTCGAAGCAACTGAATGCAATCGAAAGAGAAATGACAATTCAAAGTATTTAAAATAAGATCCTATAATTGAAGTACGAGAAAGTAATTACTCTGACATATTAGCTTACATTCGGTACAATATTTTTCAAAAGACAATATAGCATATTAATTAATTAAACTGGAATGTATTAAAAGATCATTTTCTCCTACGTAAAAATAAATGTAGATATGATCATCTTAATAAACATATGTGAATAACAAAAGAAAAGGTCATAATACATACACAGAAATTATGGAATTTATTAGTTTTTTTTTAAAAATCAAGTTAATCGAGTAACTTTTAGTCTAGATGCATTTCGTTTATTCGTTTTAAATACTTCACCTTGTTCATAAATTACAGCATACGTAGGGACGGCAAATTCATTGTACCCTTCTTCATTTTCAGGATTCTCGCGTGCTGTTGTTTTTATTTTCCTACAACGATGGTGCTGATGTACTGCTACGGTTCAGCCTTCCACGTTAACAAACTGCGCTTGAAAAGGGTGGTTTGCGTTAACACGCCGGAGGTCGTTAGTGGAGGCCATATGGAGAGGGTAAGTCAAGTTTGGTGCCACTCGAACTTCCAATCAATAGGCTCAATTTAAAACGAACTCAGCTGATAACAAAAACCCCGATAGTTCGCTTAATCATTCATCAAATTGCTCGATGCTCAATCGAACATAATTCTTAATGAAGTGATTTTACATAGAGACCTAAGAATTTCAATACTACATACGAGTAAAGCAAAAGAAGACTAATTTCTTAGTAATTAACACTCATTCCAATTAATCGTTGTTTTGAATGGAAATTTAATTTGCCTTAAATCATTTAATTATTAATTTCTACCAATGTCATGGTACTTTTTTATGATGTTGCAATATTTGGATTTGTAATCAATTTATTTTTAGTTCTTTCTATTAATTTTATGAAGTATTTTTGAAGAATTTATGAAACTTATAATATAATTTTAAATAACTTGTTAAATAATTTTTACAATATAGTACATTTTTCGTAAGTATAAATATCCTTCCTTTGAAATTCTTAATCTTTTTATTAGCTACGAACGACATAGTTAAATATCAGTAATGCTAGCGAGTACAATAAATCAGAATATTAATAGAAATTAATACCGCTGTATAATAAATTAATCGAATGAATTAGTTTATCTTCATCGGTATTTAGTATCTTGGAAGCTGTTTAGCATCTCTGACCAAAAATTGAACATTTCTAAAATACTGTTTGAACGAACTAGTGCAATATGTAAGGTTCTTTGACTTATACCGTTCCTTCCGTATCTTTTTTCTTTTTTTATATATTCATCGTCAAATTTTTTTATTTTTTCTTGTATGTTATACAAGATGTCTCAGTACATTATTGGATCATATTTCGTTTTCATATATAGACTCCGACCCAGAAATTATGTTATCGTATATTATTCACAATGAACTTCATGTTTTTCATTTCGCAATTATTAAAATAGCCTTCGATAAATCATACCATTATTTAATAATAAAAAATCATATAGAAATGGTACTATAACGATACATTTTCTGTGCTATTTTATGCATATCACTGTATTTTAATGTAACTTGTAAACAACTTTAACATACGCGAAAGAACTTCCATCTTTAAAACGCTGTAAGGTAATTATTCTTACATTAAGCTAGGTATGTCTCCTTTAACAAGCGTATTTGTTTCACTGTCCTAATATAGAATGAATAATTAGATGCGAAGGATACGGAGGTTTAAAGGCGAAAACTGGTGTAACTTTTAGCAAGACAAACAGTGGTGTTTACATTTACATACATGTTATATTTCCTCGTTTCTGACACACTGTTAGGTCCGTCGTAAAGCGATACACGAACAAGATACATACAAAAGACAAGAGAAGTTCGCAGCAGTTGTTCGTTTAACCATATATAATCGCAACTTTTGTTTATTTATTTGTCGATTTAGTGCTTTTATATTTATCTCTACGAACTGACAATCGATTCATAGACCTCAACCGTTGGCGACCCAAGCAGTGCGATCGCGCTGTTTAGATTTAATATCGAAAATTCCTTTACATGGACAACTGGCGGTGCACTCAGAGTCAAAATAGCGCAATAACAATAATAGCACAACTTTACTGACGCAAATACATCGATCGTCGTTTTTTTTTTTTTATCTACACACTATAAGTAATACAATACATTTCGCATTCCGTTGTTACTTGTTCAATCAGTTTTATTGAACAAAAACTAATACAAGTGTCATTACGCTGTTGGGTATTTTTTGACAATGTTTTTTGAATTACTCTTCGGTTAAGTACTAATTAAATAACTTCGAAATTACAAATTGAAATTATATATTATGCTGTACCCATAAATTCGTATTTTTAGGTATTCGAAAATTGTGAAAGAAAAGACAGGATGAAAATATATATAAAAAAAAAATACAAGATAACTGTAGTCCTGTATAGAAATCAAAATTTTTTCAATCAGAAGTTCGAGTTACAGTCTTTTCTCTTCAAAGTAAATAATTTTTGTGTAAAATACGTATCATCAAATAATCAAAGATATTAAACATATTTATGTATTTGATGCATCCGAATCATAAGAAACTACACTTAACCATTCAAATAAATTCCAATTTAAGGAATACTAATAACGTATTAAAAGGAAATATTTTTTCTCGTGCACTATAATGAATTGTATAGATTCGTACAAATATGGAATAAATACTTTGTACGTTTTCTACACTATCAAATTCAAACGTACTATTTCAAGTAAAACATACTATACATGAGATAAATATAAGCGAATAACGCGCTATATTCTAAGAATTGTAAAATTCTTCATTTCAAACATTACGTGATCAGTTTATTTTAGTTATATATATATGAAAATGTTTATTGATCACAAAAGAAATATCAATTGAAATTTTATTCTTAGATATTAAACATTTAAAACATCTGTTACGATACAGAACTCAGCTCAACTAGAATTGAGCTGCTCGAGAAATTAGTTTATATAATAATTGATTCAAAAACCATCTCTCGTAGCAAACAATTTACGCTATACAGAACTGTCAAAAAATTCTGAATTCAAGCAACACTTGTAGCATTGAGTGCGACAAACGTGAACACGTTTTCTCTATGACTTAACATAATACAATACTATCCACGGTAAGGCCTCTTACGCGGTTTTCACCGATCTCGTGTATTGGAAAGGAATTCAAGAAGAAATCACCAAATTTAATATAATATCCCTTGTTTTTCCACCTCGCTTTTAAAACGAAGGGTAACGAGATGCTCATTTTATTTGTGTATGTAACATGGATAGGATTGGTATTTTCAAACCACATATTAATCCTTTATGATAAATATTTTGTTTACTTGTGAGCAAAGATTCTAATTAGATATAAATTGGTCTGTGTATGCTTACATTTCTTTTACAAAATGTAAACTGATTTTCAATATGACATTAAGTAAGAAATAAAGAATAACGATTAAACAGCCCATAGATATTAATTAAATTTAATTTTTTAATAATTGGCTTACAACGAATTAAGGCAATAATCTAGTGATTTTAGCCTAAGTGACTGACTTCAACAGATTCAGATCTAGTCTCTCGGTTTCTTATTTCAAATCTGTGAAATTCCACGAATTTAATCAAACCAAATACAACTTCAAAAGCAGCTCTCGAATAGAATATAGTTTAAAATTATGATCTAAAAATAAGGTACTTGTAATTAGTATAATCATATTATTCGATATCTGCGATGATATAATTCGCATGCGTTATGAAAACTAGCATATTTTGTTTGTCTGACAGAAACTCGACATTTTAGATTTTGTACTTGTGAGATTCAACACGTTACGATTTTGATGTCAAAAACCTTATTTTTTCATTTATAACGACAAAGAATAGCTTGTGGCGATTTTTCGCTGCAGAAAACATCTCATCAAATTGGTTTATAGCGAAAAATATCACGTTTACTACTAATCGCGAAAAGTAACATGCATCTGTCAATAAATTGGAAAAATTGAATAACGAACGTTTTTGATTATTCGTTCATAACTTCTGTTTCTGTCAGTCATTTAACTAAATTCGTTTAAAATTAAGCGACAAGACTTTAAAGATCTATCAATTTATTATTTACTCATCTACTTACAATCGTCACGTTAAGTGTTATCTGTGCCGAAGTGTATGGATTTTTTACAATTAGAACGTTAGGCAACTATCAGAGATTTTTGTCAACAGAAATATCTTGATTTTCTTGAAGCATGAAACAATGAAACATGTTACTCTTCTCCATAGTTTCAGAAATATGCTATGGTTTCTGGTGAAATGTATATCATACACGTCGTCACGGTGAATACTAAACATACTAACTGTTCATGGAAATATTAACATTTATATTAAAAATTACTTTATTCGATAATAAGAAAAATGTACTTTTAATAGGCACTGCTTCTGCAGACGTTAGCGATATAATCATCTTCGGTATGGTAATTATCATCAACTATTAAATGACTGTTTATATGATAATATTGTTTTAATGTACGTAAAAGTCGGGTTATCATCAGGAGGTCGCTTACATAATTGCAAGGTTTTACAGGTGCAAATACGTATACAAAAGAAATTCAATGTAATTGAATAATCAAGTACCAAAAGCTCTTTTTATTAATATCTCAAAAATTAATAAATATACAAAACTAAAATTGTATATCTTGGGCCCACACCCTCTGTTTATCAACTTCCACAAATTTAATTCTCACTCAACTAGCTGCCTATTTTTTGTAAAAAGGAGCAATAGCAATACCATTATTATAAAGAAACTACAATAAAATATATATTACTAACAATGTACTAATAACCATTGATTGTTATTAGACATTTATAGAAGCAACTGTAAATGATGTACAAGAATTTTAATATATTTTATTCAAGAGAAGCACGTATAATGTACATGACTACTCTAGGCTAACCAATTATATCGGTAACATATGTATACCAATAATTAGATCAATAACAAGAGATATATCTTATTCACATGGCATGATAGATCTCACCTCTATTATCAATCTGACCGTGTTAAAGATGTATACATATCAGCATTTCTTTCTTTTTTCTTTCTACACG